>NC_071260.1:30378649-30393649 GCF_023375685.1 Ictalurus furcatus
TTATTGTTGTTTTTTTTTTCTTGTAATTTCTAGTATAGAGTACAGTGCTGTGAAAAAGTATTTGCCCCATCCTGATTTCTTCTGTTTTCATGTACATCTAATACTAAATCTTTTTAAATCTTCAAACGAAATACAACATAAAACAAAGACAACCTGAGTAAACACACAATACAGTTATTTATTTATTTATTTACTTACTGAAGTGGAAAAAAATGTTATCCAACACCTATCACCAATGTGAAAAACTATTTGGCCCCTTAAACTTAAAATCTGGTTGTGCCACCTTTAGCAGCGATAACTGCAACCAAACGCTTCCGATAACTGGAGATCGGTCTTTCACTTACTTCTAGGACTAGGATTTATTCCTACGCTTTGGATCGTTGTCTTGCTGCATAATCCAGTTGCGCTTGAGTTTCTCCTTTAGGATTTTCTGGTAGAGAGCAGAATTCATGTTTCCCTCAATTATTGCAAGTTGCCCAGACCCTGAAGCGGTAAAGCATCCCCACACCATCACACTGCCACCACCATGCGTGACCGTAGGTATGATGATGTTTTTGTGGAATTCGGTGTTTGGTTTACGCCAGATGTAACGGGACTCCTGTCTTCCAAATAATTCCACTTTCATCTCATCAGTCCACAGAACATTCTCCCAAAAGGTTTGAGGATCATCAAGGTGTGTTTTGGTAAAATTCAGACGAGCGTTAATGTTCTTCTGGGTTAGCAGTGGTTTTCACCTCGCCACTCTTCCATGGAAGCCATTTTTACCCAGTGTCTTTCTGATAGTGGAGTCATGAACAGTGACCTTTATTGATGCAAGAGAGGCCTGCAGGTCCTTTAATGTTGTCCTTGGCTCTTTTGTGACTTCCTGGATGAATGGTTACTGTGCTCTTGGAGGAGTTTTGGAAGGTCGGCCACTTCTGGGAAGGTTCACTACTGTGCCAAGTTTTTCCATTTGTTAATGAGAGAGGTCAGAGGCGAATGGCCAGACAGCTTCAAGGTGACAGGAAGGCAATGATAACTCAAATAACCACTTTGTACAACCGTGGTGAGCAGAAAAGCATCTCAGAACATACAACTTTGAGGAGGATGGGCAACAACAGCAGAAGACCACATCGGATTCCACTTCTGTCAGCCAAGAGCAGGACTGCTTCTAATACAGATTATAGGGTGAGAATTTGGCATCAACAGCACGAATCCATGGACCCAACTTGCCTGGTGTCAATCGTTGAGTCCGGTGATCGTGGTTTAATGGTGTGGGGAATGTTTTCTTGGCACAAATTTGATCCCTTACTACCAACCAAAGGCCATTTGCAGGAGATTCGCAGCATGAACATGAAACTGAGAAATCTGAAGCAATAATGTGATGCAATCATGTCAACATGGACCACTGCTCATTGGTGAACAGAACAGACAGTGTTAAAAGCAGACACACCTTGTGCATTTATGCAGATAATGCATTTGCACTTATTTAGCCTGTCACGAATTTTGGCACAAATGAAATACTCTTGCAAACAGCACAGGTTGCCTAGCGTTTTTTTTATCTGCAGATTTTTATTTTTATTTTTTATTTTTTTTACAGACCCCATGTTTACATCTGGTTTTCTTTGATTCAGAGATTTCCAGTTAAGCTGAACGAGGAAGTGAAATCTGAGCTTAAGTAATGTGCGTCTTTCATGGATGAAAGCCCAGTTACCAATAGCAGTGTTAACCGCCGAGTTGACGGTAGGTAACCGAGCTTATGTTTAGATGATGTATTTTGGGTATATTTTCATCCTAAAATGTTTAGTATTTTCTAAAAATAAATAAATAAAAGTCAAATGAAATAAAATACTAAAAACTAGTCCTGTATCTTTTTTTGATGAAATGTAAACTCGGTTCACTCGGTAAACTTTTTCCACTACTCAACAATCTATTTAAACACTTTTTTAAAAAAATATATATTTTACTCTTTTATTTAATTCTATTTAAGGTAAGTTTCCAGAAGTGTCGGTTATTTAGGAAGAATGTATTCAATATAATGATTCCTTATTAGTAGTAATAATTACAAATTATAGAAGCTATCTGAAGAAAAGTGAATAAAAATAAACAACAACAAGCAGTTAAGGATCATATTTACCATATTCAATTAAAATCATCTTGTCGTGTATTAAATCTGTTCTAATACAAATATTATAATGAACAGTTTTTGATGTTGGAAAGCATCTCTCTCTCTCTCTCTCTCTCTCTCATGGTGGGTTCAGTCTCCCAGGTCATAAACCTGTTGTACAGGTCCCACAAGTCCTCTGTGTTTAATCACTCGGAATGATAATATGACCGCTAATAAAGAGCCGACAGAGCTAATAAAAGTTTCCACTGGCAGGATCTGGCTTGATGCAAAGCAATAAAAAAAAAATTTAATTACCTAAAATTATATGAGAACAAGGAACCATGTTAAATGACATGTCTTTCTTCTTCTAGCCTGAAACATGATCAATGTCTGCTGATTGAAAGACACATTTAAAGCTGCCAGGTGTTTCACCTGATACAATACGATTACACAGAGGCCACGCCTACTTCACTGGGACTGACTGTACAAAATCTGCACTTCTTTCATTCTATGCTGGGGAGCGTGCGTGTTTGTGTGTGTGTGTGTGGGTGTGTGTGTGTTATACCATGCTGTGCATGCCCTGAAGTTCGATCTCCAGCTGTTGTTTCTGTCTGCGCAGGTCGCTCAGCTCGCTCTGTCCCTGCTGGAGAGCATCGGTGTTCCTGCTCACCTCTGCTGAGATGTTTTCAAACTGTCAAAACGTTAGTGAAGATTGTAGTTGAAGGAAAAGAACATGGTTCTCGCAATATTATCACGCAGTACATCCGGCTAGCGTTGTACATGTCGAGAGTATATAATCGTGTGTGAGGAAAAGTAATCAATGCCATAGACCGACCGCAGCTTGCTCTAAAACCTACAGGTATCCCCCATTACATTCATGTTACAAGAGATCGTACTAATCTACAGTGACGCTTCTGGTTTGTTCACGTTATCATTACAGCTGTGACGGATCATTTTACAGATGTTTCATTTACAAGCACAAAGATGAATCACTGAGGAAGAAAGCCGCTCGAGTGTAGTGAAAGACGCCTGGTTTTATTTCCACGTTGATTAAAAGCATAGATTAAAAGAAACCAGGCCAATAGAATTACCTTTCGAATATCAACTCTACGTAAACAACTCTACGTAATTTTAATGCACCAAAATGTTTCTGTTACAAAGTGTTTACTTCTTACATACTTTTGGTTTTTTTTTTTTTAATCTTCACTACAGCAATTTCACGTTAATTAAAAAAAACGTATTAATGAATGATGTGTTGTTTTAACAGTTTACGGTTACGTTTAATGTTGTGGAACATCTGTGAGATAAGTTCAGGTACACTAGATGTGGGCGTGTCCACCAAATTATGCAAGTTTGGATCGACTTGGCGCAGCAACTACGAGTAGGAGCGTAGACGGTGATCCGCCTTCGAGGCCGAATAGTTTCGTGGACGAAGCCAGTCCGACGCTTGCGCTTCCGCAGCAGATAAATGGCCGCGACGGCAAAGAGCTCACACTGCTTCTTCTCGTAGGATGTGATGCATATATATATATATATATATATACACACCGGTGAATTTTATATACGAACTCTCTCTCTCCCTTCAGAATGTTTCATTTTTGCGGCAAGAAAACTGTCTGTTGTCAAAAAGTATGGAATGCTAGTTGCACCATGCACTAATGAATGTTACTATGGCAACCAGTAGTAGGGACACCTACTGGTGACTTCATACTACAGCGACTGGCGACTTGTAGCGATAAAATCGCTGTATGTGTGAACGGACCTTTAGTTCCTGGTGTAACTGAAGTCATAGCAATTATAGAGAGCCAATCACACGCCAGTCTCTCTCTCTTTTTTTTTTTTTACGTTAAGAAGCCAAAAATAAATACACAGACTGTCATGGAAGGTCTTACTAACTTTACCAAGCGTTGACACTCCTTCCATTAATGTTAAATAAGCATCTCCTTACAGAAAACCTCACCCTATAAATGATTACTCAGTAATGGGCTTTTGCTTGTTAAATAACGACATGCTCATTAGCGTCCACCGTGCAAGTCTGTAAATCAGGTGTTACTATAGAAACGATAATGTATTCGAAACGAGGACGTTAATATAAACCTGTGATTTTCCGTGTAACCAGATCTACAGTCAGAGCGGTGCTGTTTAGTTAGAAAATGAATACTGACTGATCCGGTTTGAGGATTAAACAGCACTGTGGAATAAAATATAAGTATAATAATATACAGTAGTTCTTTATTGATTTGTGAATACGGTACAGACTGTAGCTGTGTTTTATGTGAATTAAGTAGGCTTCGGGATGTCTTGTCTGTGGCGTGACTGCACTTGATGCAAGGTGAGAATTCTGTGTATTTGTCTTCATATCGTTTATTATTTCGTTGCGCAGTTAGCATGAGCATAATTCCAGGGAGGATTCGAGGTATACTGTGTTCATACGACCATTCAGAAATGATCAAGTATATATATATATGAAAAAAAAAAAGCAACGTGATATAAAAAGTTCTCTGACCTTGGCTTGGTACCAGGCCTCGGTCTCCTCCCGGTTCTTCTGTGCCGCTTTTGCATATTGCTGGCGGATTTTGTCGATGGTCTCGCTGAGGTCTTGGCCCTTCGCAGCGTCCATCTGCACGTCCACGGTGGCGTCTCTGATCTGGCCTTTCACACTCGCGACATCCTAAAGAAGAATATAAATAGGTCGTATCAATATACATATAAAAAGCAATACATACATAAGCATGGGGCAGTGGTGGCTTAGCCGTTAAGGGTTACTGATCGACATGTCGGGGGTTCAAGCCCCAGGACTGCCAGGCTCTGGGTGAACCCCGACCTTCCGAGAGCCTAGCCCCGGCGCTGCCAATCTGCCACTGTTGGGCCCTTGAGCATGGCCCTTAACCCTCTCTGCCCCAGGGCGCGCTGTATCATGTCTGACCCTGCGCTCTGACCCCAACTTCCTAACATGCTGGAATATGCGAAGAAAACAATTTCACTCTGCTGTAATGTATACGTGACCAATAAAGACTCATTATCATTATCACATGACTCACTAGAACAAACACTGACAAGTGTAGACATTAGATAACGTGTATATCTGCATGTTTATTCAAAGCTGATTAGAATTAACCTCCTAACACCCGAAAAGCCTAGCACATGTCTCGGTGTTGTAATTACTTACCTTGTGTAACAGATTCAATGTTAAAGGGTTTCAACTGCGATTAAAGGTGCAGTATGCAATTTTAATTCATCAACAAGTTAAAGAATGGCTTTTAAGAATGACAAGTCACGTCCTTATAGAGGATGAATACATGTATAAATACAGATTCAGAGTTTTGGAGCAGGTTATACGACTCATTAAGATGACGGCTGAAGACTGTATACAGTAGCCAAGATGGGAATGTGACGCTACTAACAGTAACCTTCCCGCGATGTCGCCTTCTGGGGCAATCTCTCAGCTGCTTATTGGTTGAAGACTAGATGAACTGGAATATGAAGAGACCCTATGAGTGTTTATTTATATTTTTAATGTCCTGTAGCTCAGGAAAGGCCAGGAAAGTTTGTTTTTGAACTATTTATACTATCAATAATAATATCTTTTGTATTTAAGAGACTTGGGGGGTGTTCAGCTATAATGAAATTCAATATGGGTCAAATCAGAGAGCAAAATCAGCTCCTGGATTGTCGGATTCACGAATAACTAGTACTGAACTGGGATTAAACGTGCACGAAGTGATAAAATCGTTGTTATTAATGTCAGGGCTTATCACTGAACTGAGTAAGACACTTCAATATACATGGTTACTAATTACAAGGTTATTGTGTACACACCTGGTTTGGAAGCCAGTGCTCCTCTGTAGAGCCACTATATAACTCTACATAACTCATAATAATATCTCAAATCCAAACACTCACATGATTTGCTGCCTTCTTTACCATTGCAAATATTCGAGTAAAATTAGAATAAAAAATAAAAAAAGACCTCCGGGTAAAATAAAAATTATTTTTAAAACCCTGTAAAATTTCTAAAAAAAAAATTTGTGTTTAACAGTAGCATAATTCTGTTCATTGACTTCGTCTCCAAATTTTTGATATAGCATTTCCATTTTGCTGGCAAATCAATAAATTCACCCTTTTTTTAGAAAAATACAAAAAGACACGAAAGGTAACACGGATAGATCCAGAAGCCATTTTGGAAATGTGTGTTATTTTAACTTGTCTCAGTTTCAATAAAAGTGACATGTTCTGTTGTTGGATTCAGAAATAGCAATAGCTAATTTGTGTTAAAAAAAAAAAAAAAACTAAAAAAAACCCCCAATTTTAGGTCAAAAACTCAATAGAACACCATTGAATTGGCTGGAAAACTCACACAGGATCAAAAGGCGCATGTTTAAATGGAACGGTTTCTACGAAGTTTTCTTAAAATTGTGAAAATCGTTTTGTTTTTTTTAAAAATTACATTCAGCTAAAAATGTATATAAAGCTACTGTATACATTCTAAAAGATAGAAAAGCAGAGAAATCTGTAGACATTTCGCATTGTTATAAAGCTTCACGGTGAAAGTTGCATCGTATTCGGAGTCCTTAAAGAGCTTACAAAGCACGTACAGGATCTCGTTGCTGAAAGGTATCCATTCGGAGAGATATGCAAAAGAATTTCGAAAACATTAGATGTACTATGGAAGACAGGGAAAGCCATCATCAACAAGTGAAGAACATGGGACATCGGAGTGACGTTACCAGGAACAGGACGTCCCGTCCAAAATTGACAAAAGGACAAGATGAAATCTTCTCAAGGAGGCCAGGAGAAGCATTAAAGGAGCTATCTGGTAAATACTGGTGAATACATCCTGCATGTGAAAATCTCTTGAATTCTTCATGTCTGATGGAAGGCATTTCTCGCGGGAAAAAAACATTGAATAATCCAAGCCCTCTTAAAATTAGGCAAACCATGTGGCAAAATGTGTAAAAGTCTGATGAGACCAAGCTAGAACTTTTTTGGCCATAATTCTAAAAGATATGCTTGGAGCAAAGACACGTACAGCTTATCACAGAAAGAACACCATATGCATGGTGAAGCATGGTGCTGGCAGCATCATGCAATTTATTTAGCCTGCAGGACTGTGGTCTTGTGATTGACCTGTTTTGTTTAGTTTTTTCAACTTTCCAGCAGTCATCATGCTATTCTTTGATTTTTTATTTATTTATTTTTTTTTAAGTGTTACATATATATATCTTTTAATAGTTACAGAAATGTGATATTTAACAAAAGCATCAAGCCATTTCTTTTTTTTTTACTTTCTGTTTTTAGTTATTGGACCTTTAATGGCTGTCATTCTGAAATGTGGTTTATTTACTTTAAAGTTTATGGTTATAGTTCCAACTCCAGCTCGTGGCTTCTTTTATAAAGTACGTACTGCACCTTTAATGGCCGTCCTGTAGATGTACGTTATGATTTAAGCGGTACCTCTTCATGACTCTTTTTCAGGAATATCAGCTCCTCCGTCAGAGCCTCGACCTCGCTCTCCAGCTGCATGCGGGTCATGTGCGTGTCGTCGATCATCTTCCGGAGGTTCGTGATGTCCTGTTCGACTCCCTGGCGAACAGCGATCTCCGCCTCTAACCTGCGGTTCACCAATCCACACACGCACATGTACACACATACAGGTTCACGCTTCACTTCTTCAGTCATCCATGTGTACACAACGCTGTGTTTGCACAACATCGTAGGCAGGTATAATTACGTGCTTTGCCAGACGCAGACTGCGTGTCGGCTTTGTTTAAATCGCTCTGTCTGCTCAAGTCCTCAATTTACAATCTACATTTAGTACAGAAGGGATTCATTTCTGTCTGAACGAGCAATCTTTGTGCATGTACCACAGTGGACAAACACACAACCAGATATTAAGCTCAGGCGTGACTCAGAAGTGTAGCTGAAACACAACATTCTGCTTAATATTGGTGTCTTTTAGTCACTGATTAATCAACTTCACTCAAATACGCAGTTGAGTCAACAAACAAACAGGACGTTTTCTGACTCGAACTCCAAGTCTTGTTGTATACCTTTACTCTCTTTGAACTGAATCTCATTCATAATCTCACTTGGACATTATATTTTGCTTTCTTCAGTTACGTCCTATCGTGTTCAGGGTCTCGGGCTGGGCAATATAATGATATAATATTGATAGTGTGATAAATTATGTCACAATACACTTTTATATATGATATAATGGGTATCACAGTATTGTCTTTATATATAAACTATCTTAAATTTAAGTCAAAAGCATCAGATGTCCTCATCAAACATCAGAATGGGGTAAAGGTGTGACATCTGCGACTTTAACCGTGGCGTGTGTGTTAGTTCCAGACGTGAGTATTTCAGAAGCTGCTGATCTGGAATTTTCACACACAACGGTCTCTAGAGTTTATACAGAATGGTGCGGAAAACAAAAAACATCCGGTGTTTGGAGGGTCTGAAACTGGGCTCAAACCAGCCCGTCTTGCACCAACATCCACGCCACGGTTAAAGTCACAGAGATCACACTTTTAACTCATTCTGCTGTTTGGTGCGAACATGAACTGAAGCTCTTGACCTGTATCTGCACGATTTAATGCATTGTGCTGCTGCCACATGATTGGTTGATTCGATGACTGTATAAATGAGCACAGGTTTTCCTATTAAAGTGGATGGTGAGTGTATATACTATATTATATATTATTATATGTACGTCTTCAAGTGTCATGATATGATATTTTTGTCATATGGCCCACTCCTCACCTTCAGATTGCTCATTTAGGTTCCCGGTTTTTGTAAAGTAGCCTCGTGACAACGACTGTCGGGAAAAAAAAGGCTTTATTAATAAACGGAAGTGTAAAAGTAAGAGTCTTACTTGACTTTAAAGTCATCAGCGGCCAGTCTGGCGTTATCGATGTGTAGCATGAGGCGAGCGTTATCCAGCGTCATTTCTTTCACCTGGAGAGTGAAGTAAAAGTATGTACACTATATCACAACGCTACAGACAAAACAACTCTACTGTGTGTCATTTAGAACTGAACTACTGCCTGGCAGTAAAGACTCGTGATAAAGCTTAGCATGAATATATTAGGATTTCCAGAAGAGAGAACAAAGAGAAGCTGTTCAGGAAATGACTGTTTATAGCTACTATAATGTGACAGCAGTGATAGCAGGAAGTAATTATATTGAGGATAAATAGATATAAAAGTGTGATGTGTCATTCTTTAATAAACAACACATTTTAGCACTGGCGAATAATTAATCAGTTTCAAGGTAAGCTTAACTCTCATGTCGGTCTGCGCCAGACCGTCCCATCATCAATTTATTATTTTTTTAAATAACAGCAGGCATTATTATTATTATTATTATTATTATTATTATTATTATTATTATTACTGTTATTGTTGTTGTGGCCTCACTGACCACAAGAAGTGAGCAAACACTGGTCAATTTTTTTTTTGTTATTTATGTTTTTTTTACATTATGTATTTTGAGGTGTAACAATGGACACGGTGGATCTAAAAAGTCTACACACCCCTGTTAAATGACCCGAAGCAAACCTCCAGATCAACAAAGGAACAGCTTCACCAAAACAAAATCAAGGTGTTGGAACGGCCCAGTCAAGAGTCCAGACCTTGATCCAATCAATCCAATCTGTGTGGTGACCTGAAGACGGCTGTGTACAGGAGACGCCCCGCCCATCTGACAGAGTTAGAACGCTTTAATAAGGAAGAATAGCAAAATATGGCTAAGTCAAGACGCTCCAAACTGACTGACTCTTACCCAAAAAGATTGAATGCTTTGATTAGTATTAGTGTAGGGGTGTGCAAACTTATGCACCCAGATTATTGTACATTTTTTCCCATTCTGCCCCCCCCAAAAAAATTTTTTACAATAAAGGTAGAAAAGGTTCTGACATGATGTATCTTGGTTTCATTTTTTTTTTTTTTACATCACAAAAACCTGCCATTTTAACAGGGGTGTGTAGACTTTTTAGATCCCATACATCTTCATTTGGTTATTAGCTACCGTTAGCTAATGATATTGAATCCGTAGCGCTAGTGTACTCCAGCCTAAATAGATATTAGCGATGACTTTTTGTCGCTTGCTAGGAAACTAACAAATGTTGCTTAGGTGTGTGCCTTTTACATCATTAAGTCATTTTGTATGGATGTGGATTAGTATTTTGCCCCACCCTAGACGGTTACCCCGATAAAGTCACTGGGTCTAACCTGGCCACCCCATTGTAAACACATCTGTATTCATAGAATCTGGATTTCTTGATGAGGGTTCAGGTGTAGGAGCTTGTCTACCTTCTGTCAGTTCACCACCACATCAGGCATAGAAAAACTACAGCCTTAACATGTATAGTCATTGGAACGTTCATTTAGAAAGCCGTACTTGGTTTAGTTCCTTCTTATCTCAGTTTATCCATCATAAACATGCTGAGAATTGCAGTGTACTCATCAAGAGTGTTTACTTTCTCTTTCTGGCCCTGTAGTAATTGCTGTCAAACGTAAATGAGCCATAATGTGTGCTAGTGGAGTTTATTTCAGACCAATGTAAAACCTCAGGAAGGTGCCGTGCTCGTTATTTTCAAATCTATTCATTGGTAAGTAAAGGCACCCTGTCTGCTTACCAGTGCGTGTTAATCGGTTTGACTGGTTTACTGAACGGTTCAATTCTTCCCCATGATAAGTTTTCTGATCTGTATACTGTGAATCTTGGACAGAACACAGCGACGCTCTCATGATTAAATAAAGGTTCGTTTTTATTCTTATTTCAATTATATAATGAATAATGAAACACTTTACTTATCTTTTAAAAAAAAAAATCAACCTAGAATTTATCTCAAGTTAGGACACACAAAGTACGACAGATTTCAGGCTTAAACTATACTTTACTTAAATCTTACAGGCATAAGACTGACATTTCATACAGCACATCGAGCGCTTAAAAATCTAAATATACAGTATTTGGTCTCATTCGTCTCTTTTTTTTTTTTTTTTTTAAATTCAGAGCATAAAACACTCATTTAATTTTTAAAAATCGGGTACGGTAAAAATCAGTACGCTTATTTCAGAATTGAATTCAGTGAGACTTCTTCCCGTATTTAAACCATGATGTAAAACAGAGCCCCAGGTCTCCTTGACACATTTGCATGAGGATCAGGTTTTTGTTTGGGTGTGGCTGAACACACCAGTACATTCTCCTCTGCTTTATCCAATTCTCCAATATGAAAAAGCTTCAGGGTTTGGAGTCTGAGGCTGAAGGAAAACCTTTTATAGCTGAAGGAAAACCTTTTATTATAAACTATTATAGTGCCAATGTGTATAAAATCATTAACGAATGGTTCTGTCTACACCAGAACTGTAACACACACACACACACACACACACACACACATATATATATATATATATATATATATATATATATATATATATATATATATATATATATGATTTAATATAATTATAACACAGTGAGTGAAATCCTCAGCCGTATTTCTATCAATGCACCATTGAAGGGAAATTAATTTTTTTTAAAAGGAGAAAATATTATTATCCATCACTTTAGGGCTTAAAATTCTAAATACTGCATATTTTGTGTTTGACTCATCATCAAAATACGTTTTCATTTAAGGCCTTATATCATTAGGCTACATAAAGCTTACATACGATTACACTGGCATCAGCCCTTTTAATTGAACTTCAAGGAATTGGCTGGAAAACACACACACACACACACACACACACACACACACACACACACACACATATTCAGCAAAATCTCAAGTCTTGATTTAAGTCTTACAGCGGTGAAATATTAACCACTCCAAGCTTGACTCGGATTTAGCGACTAGCACGGTGCAAATCCGGCTAGTCTGAGGCCTGGAGTGAACCCCTACACTGTTTACGCATGTTCAGACCGATGTAAATATGCCGATTTCATACTGTACGATGTAATTCAACACTATCAGAGTTAAATCTACACCGTGCGTGTGGATTTAACCCTCTAGGAGTCGTTTCAGCACTGTCGCCGTTAACAGAGCCAAAGGATATCCGACTTTACTTTCATTTTGACTAGTTTTTTATTACGACATGACCTTGAAATGTATCACTGGCGGGATAATTGATCTGTTTACTAATACAAATTCATACACTCGAAAAAATCCTGGGTTCTTTTTGTTTTTTTCTTCAACCCAAAAATGCCGGGTGGAGCCTTTTGGGTCATTTCGTTGGTATATTTTACATTCACTGGGATACATTCATGTCACGTAAGGCACGCTAATTATTCTACAAATATGAAAATGAATGACGTCAGTTCTTATCGACAACACAAAAGGTATGTGTCTTTGGACAATGTGGACCTTGTGAGCTTATTTAAAAAGGAAACTAAAGAGCAATTTTTTTCCCCCTCAAGAGTACACCTTTCACACCGTTAATATTGCTCTTTTACCTAGAACCATGCATGTAAGTGTACTTCTTGATTTTTTAAAAAAATCCAAAACACAATCATGGTCTATTTATGAAGCTTGAATGATTTTTAAAGTACTCTAGTGGTACTAAAAGTACACATTTAAAAGATACATAATTAAAAAAAAAGGTACTACTTCACCAACAAGGACAGGAAAGGTACTTTTTAGTACCCCCCCCCCCCCTTTTTTTTTTTAAGAGTGTAGGAATTTAACCTCTCTGTATAGACCAACATTCACCTATTCATTTCGATACCTTATTTTAATTTCTTTAAATTTGCTCTCGTTTAAAAAGGGAGCTAAAGCCACTGATCACTCTACAAAATGGTACTAAAAAGGTACCTTAAAATGAAAGGTAGGTAGTTTTTAAGAGTTAAGCTTTAAAGGTAGAGAACATGAATGGTTCTAGGTAAAAGAGTTATATTAAAGGTGCAGTAGGTGAGGGTACCGCCCCAGTGACAGGGATTCCGTAACACCTTTTTTTTTTTCCTTTTAAAAAATAAATAAATAAATAAATAAAAGTCAGATTGTAGTTCACTTTCCCAGCAAATGGAACACATGTCCATCTTGAATTTACACATTTATTATGGAACATATGAATTATACACCCTATATATAAAGAACGGAGACTCATTTTGCTGGAAGCCAAAATAAAAGAAACACTGTTTAGAAAACAAACCTTTTTTTTTTATTTATTTAATTTTTTTTTTTACTTCTACATTTTTGGTAGTAAGGTACCAACCATCTGTCCTCCTCACCTGGTTTCTCAGGGTGGAGAGAGCGTTCTCATAGCCACTCCAGTCTCTCTGTCCGGCCGCGCGCCTCTCCTTTAACACCTCCTTAATCTGCGCCTCGAGCTTGTTATTGGCTTCCTCCAGCAGTCTCACCTGGCCCAGGTAACCCGCCAGACGCTCGTTCAGCCCGCGCATGGTCTCTTTTTCCTCTCCGGGATGCATTGCGCCTCCGGTGCTGCTCATGCGGTTAAAACTCGCACCGAAGCGCACCGGGCTGCGCTCGCGACCAAAACGCGCTTCCGCGCCCAAAGACGATGCTCTTGGTCCGCGCGACATGCTCGTGGATGCTGTTAATTATGATAATAATAATAATTATAATTATAATGACAGTAAGGAATGTGCGTGTTTGTGCGTGTGGAGCTCTGAGCGCGCGCTTGGACGCAAGGTTGCACGAGCTTGCCGAGCTGTGCAGGGGGTATTTATAGGCTATGACACACACCTGTGTGATGCTTTGCTTTGCTTTGCTTGTCGTAGGCGGTGGTTGATTTACTCACAAACGCATGGCATTATGGGTAAATACACACCGAGACTGAAACTACTTTTTTGTTGCACAAAGAGAAAAAAAAAACATATTAAGAAGAATCTGCCTGTACTCGCGTCGAGTAAACAATTACACACTTTAAATAAACATATTTATTAAACGAGTGAGCATTAATTTTTAGGGTTGTAGACCTTTTCCCAACTTTGTCCCTCTGTGACCTAAACACGACTGATTATTTGTGTGGTGATAGCATTAAAAGTGCAGTAATTTGTCCTACCGCTAGAGGGGGATGTAAAACTACTCTTTAACATCCATCCATCCATCCAACCATTTTCTGTACCACTTATCCTACTAAGGATAATTTTAAAATCTCTACAATGCATGTCTTTGGACTGGAGGAGGAAAGACGAGTACCTGGAGGAAACCCCCAAAGCATGGGGAGAACATGCAAACTCCACCCACACAGGGCAGAGGTGGGATTTGAACCCCCAACCCCAAAGGTGCGAGGCAAATGTGTTATATGGTAAATGGTCTGCACTTATATAGCGCTTTTATCCAAAGCGCTTTACATTGTGTCTCATTCACCCATTCACACACACACTCACACACCAGTGGTAGCAGAGCTGCCATGCAAGGCATCAACTTAACTTGATAACTCGTTAACTTGCCATCAGGAGCAACTTGGGTTTCAGTGTCTTGTCCAAGAACACTTCGGCATGGGGAGTCACGTGGACTGCGAATCGAACCACCAACCTTACGATCAGTGGACAACCCGCTCTACCACCTGAGCCACAGCCACCCTACTATTAATCCACCATGCTCATACTCATTAAAATAAACAACAGTTTAGTGTCCAGCTTCAAAACACATCCTATATATCCTTCTTTCATCTTTCATTCATTCATTCATCGCCACTAACTGCTTTATCCTGGTAAGGGTCATGATGGTTACAGAGTATATCCCAGAAACACAGGAGTGTGAAGCATGGGAAACCAGTCCCAAACAGGACACGCATGCACACACGTTCACATGCAGGAGTAAATTAGAGTCGACAATCCACTTTAACGGTGTATTTTGGGAGGTAGGAGCAAACTGGAGAACCTGGTGGAAACCCACGTGGACCCAGGGAGAACATGCGAAACGCCACACAGACAGTAAC
>NC_071260.1:30398649-30471149 GCF_023375685.1 Ictalurus furcatus
AATAGGAAACAAAATTTGCACACCATATACGCCCAAAACCTGTTGATTTACTCACTGATATCTGTAATGTTCTCTCTAGTGGCCATTTAACGAAACACTGCTACTGCACACATATCTACCAGGCATTTAAACACGGACGCTTGAACACGAAGCATTGTTATAATCATTTTTAAGTTATCAAAACACAAACATTAAACAACACATTAATGAGTAAATTAGCGTCTGCTTTTTTACTGAGGCGAAGTGGTGCTACGGCATTTTTGCTTTTTTTTTTTTTTTTGGTCATTTCTCAACTGAGTTTGGTTTGTTACTCGAGTTGAAATTTCTCTCTATTTATATCTTAGCTCGCCGCAGCTGCCGGAAACATTCAGCAATCTCATACACATTTCTCCTCTCGTTGTTTCCTCAGAACATTCGCGCATAAAATTTATTCCATTACACACACACAAATTGGGACATATTATTTTGAACCTTGGAGTCCTGACTATAGTTTATACAGTAATATATAAATAATAATGGTTATTTTTGTACCGTTTCTTCATATTGCATGATTGAACGGTCTGATTTTGTGTAATAGAAAAGGAATGAAGGATGTTGAGAAATGCTGTGGGAATCTGTGTGTGTGTGTGTGTGTGTGTGTGTGTGAGTGAGAGAGAGTGAGTGAATAGTCTGCATTACATTCTCGTTTCATGCTCCCCCACTAGTTTCCCTGTCAGATACATCTTAAAGTCTAAGTGTAAACATTATGACTAAAACCTCATGATTTAGTCTCGCTTTATCTCATCTGACCCAATGAAATGGAAAAAAATGAAAACTCTTGTAATATATTTACGTTTGAATAAAACTGAGGCGCTCAGAAAGTAGAAGTTTGAATGTTTAATGGAAGACGTAGACATAAAAGAGCTGTATTTGGTCATTGGCATACTAATGCTATTGAAAAGCACAAACCATTAAAGCACTAACATTTGTCATGGTTTTGTCATAATTGTTTATACTGAAGGTCTCATCTCGTCTTCCTTTTCTCTACCTCTCTGTTCCGTTCTTTTCATCTGGTTTACAAACTAAACAAGATTCGTACAATCGATCGCTCTGTATTTGGATTAAAAGGCAGGAACGTATGCGGATGCGTCAGAAGTGTTTCTGAGAAAAGCTGCTCTCATGATAGGGGAAGTTGAAACGAACCACGGCAGCTGGAGCTCACAAATTCCCACCGTCTTGCATTACTCACCTCCATCTCGCTTTTACGGAGCTTACAGATAGATAACTACGTAAATGTTTCCTCTGTGTGTCGTGATCATTTAGTGACTGCACGATAAACTCATGTGTACTGGGTTTCATATAACCAAAGGCAGTGGTTAAAGTTCTGTGGTAGTGACAGAAACATTGTGACCGCCAGAAAGTAGTCTCACAAGCCAGACGTCTACTGTTGCTAGGAAGTCTGGTATTTTTGGTTATGAAACATGGTCAAGAAGAGGTCATTTTCCTGACATGACAAATGAACAACCAAAAAAATAATAATAAAAAAAAAACATTTTCCATAGCCTTTTGGCAAAGACACACAGATACCTCTTTTACTCGCGACTAACTTCTTTAAACAAAACTCAAAACTCTGAAAGAGTAGCCAAGAAATCTTTGGTATCTGAAGACAGAAGTTACTAACAAGTATAAACGTCTCTATCATCCATTTGTTCCCCTTCAAACCACATCCAGTTCTTCACTGATTTCTTTGATGTTGATGTTGTTTAAGACACAGTGTGACTTACTGTCATCTATAAACATGACCAAAACTTGGTCACTGTAATGTACACTATTTTCTTCAGCACGCATTAATATTACCTGGCCACCTTGGCTCCGTCTCTTATGGTTTGAAAGTGGAAATTTAGAGGCAAGTATGGGTTTACCAGAGATAGATATCTTTTACCAGAAAAAGATCAAAGTCAAAGTCGCTTACTGTCATGTGGACAGGTACCATGTACACAGTATACATGGGGAAGTAGTGGCTCAGTGGTTAAAGGCTCTGGGTTACTGATCTGAAGGTCAGGAGTTCAAGCCCCAACACTGCTAAGCTACCACTGTTGGGCCCTTGAGCCCAATGAGATAAATGCAAGTCACTCTGGATAAGGGCGTCTGCCAAATACCATGAATGTAAATGTGAAGTACTATGAAAAACTTTCTCGAATGCTGCTCCACAGACTATAGACAAGACAGGAATACAATAGATACATCACTGCCATGTACACAAGTGTATGTGTGTAGAAATGACAAGAATTACAAAAAAAATAACGATTGCTTGACAATAAGGCAATAAAGTGACATTATTGCTATTATAAAGTGTCCACTCCTCTCTGTAGGTCGTCTCGTCATCGTTGGTGATCAGACCCACAATGGTGGTATCGTCAGCAAACTTAATTATAGTGTTGGAGCTGTGAACGGCCACACAATCATATGTAAAGATGGAATACAGAACCGGGCTCAGAACACTTCCCTGTGGAATGCCAGTGTTGAGGGTCAGAGCGGAGGAGTTTTTCTTCCAGTTCACACGTGCTGGGGTCTGTTGGTGAGGAAATCCAGGATCCAGTTGCACGACGTGGCACTTAGTCCCAGATCTAGCAGCTTGCGGATCAGCTTGGTTGGAATGACAGTATTAAACACGGAGCTATAATCCATAAATAATAGCCTCACGTAGCAGTTTTTATTGTCCAGGTGGGTCAGGGTGGTATGAAGCGTGTGTAATATTTCATCCTCAGTGGATCTATTATGGCTCTAGGCAAACTGCATTGGATCTAAGGTGTCCGGAATGATGTTCTTCATGGGTTGCAGTACCAGCCTCTCAACGCATTTCATTCCAATGGGGGTTAATGTCATTAAGATAACTCACTTTGGTTTTCTTACAAATGTCCGTAAACACAGCAGCCAGTAACACACTGCATGTTTGTTTGTTTTTTTTTTAAAGATAACTTAAGTGTCTGTTCCACTACATGGCCAAAAGTATATATACACCTGACCATCACACCCATATGTTGTTCTTCTCCAAATTGTTGCCTCAAAGTTGGAAGCACATGATTGTTAGAATGTCTCTGTGTGCTGTAGCTTTACAATTTCCAGTATGACAATGCCCCTGTGCACAAAGCATGGCCTATGAAGACATTTACATTCATGGCATTTGGCACTAGTCCTTAACCAGAGCAACTTACAATTATCTCATTTATACAACTGAACAGTTGAGGATTAAGTTGACGGCTCAAGGTCCCAGCAGTGACAGCACTGGGATTTGAACTTTGCTCAGAAGTCCAACATCTTAACCACTGAGCTACCACTACCCATGATATGCCAAGATTGGAGTGGATAAGCTCGAATGTCCTGCACAGAGCCCTGACCTCAACTCCACTGAACACCTTTGGGATTAACTGGAACACTGACTACACCCCAGGCCTCTTCAACTTGCACCAGTGCCTGACCTCATTAATGCTGTTGTGGCTGAATGGACACAAATTCCCACACGCACGCTCCAAAATCTAGTGGAAAGTCTTCCCAGAAGACTGGAGGTTATTATAACAGTAAAGAGTGGGTATGTGGATGTGGGCTTTTGGCCATGTACGTAGTGCAGTTACCCTGTAGACTTCCTGTCGGTGGGTGGTGAAGGTCACATTTTAATGTCACATTCACATTAAGATAAGATCATTTAAAAGATTGATAAAACTTGTTTCTCTAATTGCTCCACATGTATACCCTGAAGTCATTTCAGGTAAAAACATCTGACAGTTGATTAAAAATCATCTCTGTGTGCGAGCTTTTTTTTTTTTTTGCTTCCTTTTCTCTTCTGAACATAAACTCTGCTGCGCCTTGTGTAAACCAGAGATACTAACAGGTCTGTTAGTTGCACCATGCAGTATGCATCAGCTCATAATAGATCTAGAAACGTATTATGTCTTCATGTAGATTTCCTGTGCTTGGATGATTAAGACCTAATGGATTCACATTCGTATCAGATCATTTAAAAGACCATGCTCGTTTCACTATTTGATCCACGTGTATGCTTTAAAAAAAAGAAGTTAAAATAGTAAATCCAGATGAGTGTGGGACTGACACAACCAACCATCTGATCAACATTCTGTAACACAGCTGTGATTTTATTGGACCAGTCGGTTCCGGAGGTTTCTTCCACGTCCCAGGACTGCATTTGTTTTCATGAGTTATTCGAACGCAATTTAGTCAAATCATACTTCTCATTGGGACGGCATTACCTTTCAGAGTGTGTTCCTTCTGAGGGAAAGCAGTATGTGCCATTGCTTGAATGAAATACATAACTCCAGAACATTTGAAAACAAAGTAAACAGCATGTGATTTGTAGATAGAGTTCAGTTTGATATAATCTATTCACAAAGCCTATTATCACAAAGGAATCAACACCCTAGCTACATTTTGTCAAATCTCACAGTGGTACGTTCATGGAAGAACTAATCCCAAGAAGAAAAAAAAAAAATCATACAAACTATTACAGGTTTCTGCTGTTTCCTGGCAGAGGGTCCATTTTCATTAAAACATTTTGTTAATACCTCTTTATCTATAACAAAATAATAATTATCCTTCATATTAAAAATATGTGATGAACTGTAAAGCTATTTTTTAAAATTCTCAGTGAATAAAAATGAGACGAAATGCTTGACTGGACAGAGGCGACGTCTTTTCGCCTCATCTTTGTGCAGTTACAAGGGAATTCATTAATTAAGCTTAAGAAGCAAGCTCTGCTAGATAGACTCCTGTCTCCTTCTAGGATGAGAAACTGAAGTCATTGTGGTTCCAGAAGCTGACAGACTCTAAATGGTCTGGGTAACATTAATATTTTGACCACGTTGGCCTTGCCTAAGAGGAAAAACTTCATAGTGTCTGTCTTGTTAGTCTAATATACTGCTAGCTAGGTAGAACTAATGACGCGTTAATTTGTGAATAATTTACTTTTATTAAATATGTGCAGCATAACAAATGACTAAATGAACATTAAATGTGCTTTGTTTCCAGTGAACGAGTTACAATCACATGACTGTATCTGAGTTTTATTCCCTTCAGGACATTCATTTAGCCAACACACGTGAAAGAAGGCTTTAGTCTGCTCTTAAGGCAATGTGCATCAGTAAAAAGGCCTGGCGTTCCATTTCAGAAGGACATAAAATAATTATTGCATTGGTATTTTGGGAAGTATGAATTAAAATATAGGTGAAATTTGAGGGAAAAGGCCAAGGACTGTTCCGTTTTATTTGACTAAAATTGCTGTATATTTTCAGCACTACAACGAAGAAAAAACAAACGACTAGAACACGACTAAACTATCATGTATTTTCATCCAAAGACTAAAACTAAATTTAGATCTAGCTGTTAACAAGGATTCCTTGCTTGTGTAATGCTGCGTAATGATATATTTCGTGTTTTCCGTATAATGTTGACAGCGTGTTCAAGGTCCTGGTGGTTCATCAGGTGATCAGTGAGTGTTTCATTGTTATATGTGTTTGTGATGGCCAACTTATTCATTGATTAATTGGAATTTAATGGCCCTAATGTACTTCTGATATTTTTGCTGCAATCTATAATGATCCTGTACGTCATTAAAGATCCTTTATAGATCACTACAGGAAATCACTAACATAGTATTCAAGATACTCTAGATTCTAGGTAGAAATCTTACTAAATTCCATTAAATTAGATCATATATATATATATATATATATATATATATATATATATATATATATATATATATATATATATATATATATCCTGGCTCTGTAATTAAATAAAAAATGCCTGGAGTCTTGCAAATCATTAAACCCATTGGATCATGACTGGAAACCATTAGATCATGACTGGGTCAAATCCCATTAGGAACTATGAAAACAGTACTGGAATGCAGTAGAAAGTTATCCCTCTAGCTACTTAACAACCTGACAAGGAAATAAAACAGTACAAATCAGCAAAGAAATTCACTGAGCTACATTGTTCTCTGCCGAGATCTACCTCCTGTAACTCACTCATAAGGAAAGACATTTGTGCAATTGCTGTTTAAAAAAATAAAATAAAAAATTGTAAACTTTTCAGGAAGGATCTCCTAAGTCCTGTATTCTAGCGCAGCGAGTCCTGATTTTCTTAAGCAGATTGCGCACTGGCTCTGTGTACTGCCTGTTGGCGAGACTGAGTATGATGGGTATGACGGCCATGCTGCCGACTCCCGTGCATGAGAGGATGATGTTGAGGGAGGAGCTCCTCTTCTCACCTCCTTGAAGCAACACGACGGAAACATGCAGGTAGACGATGTAGGGCACCCAGCAGACCAGGAAGGTGAGCGAGACGAGAGCGACACACTTTGCGTAGCGCAGATTGAGGTGATGTTCATGTTCTGAGGTCTCGCTGCTCATCACAGAGCGATTAAGCTTACAGATATCACTCAGTTGCTTTCGTGTAATCCAGAGAACTCGGCCTGTCATGGCCAGGATGGAGAAGATGGCAGGCAGGAGCAGCCCATAGACTTCCAAATAGATGAATGGTTTGGGAAAAATCTGTTTGTAGGAGCAGTAATCCTGCTCATCGTTTGAACAGTTATGTTCACTTACTGCTGGTTCGCCTTTTCTTAAAATGTAGGATGTATTAGCATCCAAGCTGAGGTTAAGTTGTTTCTCTGTCCAGTTATTCCATCCGAAGGCAGGTAAACTAGCATAGAGGAGAGGAGGAATCCATACAGCTAAAAGTGCAACTGGAAAGCAGCGGTGCACCCAAAACTGGCTGTAGTGCAGCGGATGGACGATGCACAGGTACCGCTCATAGTGCACCATGACCAGGTTGAAGAGGAAGGACAGGAAGAGGAAATTGGGGAAGATGTGTACGAGCAGGCAAGACGGAAAGTTCAGCGATCGAACGAGACCCATGCGAGGGATGAAGGGCAGAGCGAGGCCCGTACAGAGATCTGCCACCAGCAGGCTCAGGAAGAAGTAATTGGGCGTGTCATGGAGCTGTCTGTTGCAGGCGATACCGATGATGATGAGCAAGTTGGTGAGGATGATGATGGAGGACAGCGGCAGGGTGATGAAGATGATAAGCTTCTCCTGCTCACTCTGGTCCACGCAGTCCATCGTGGTGCTCAGTACGTCTCACCCTCGCTCCATGTATCCTAAAAAATTCAGAGATGCATATAGAAAGAGAAAGTTAAGAGGGTGAATGTATTTCATGTATGAGTTTGTATAGGAGTTTATGAACATGTCGAATGGATATAAACAGGATCGATCAGGAGAGGGGTAGGAAAGTTTTCCAGAAGGTCATCTTCAACATCTGGAGAAAATGGAGCACAACAGTGACATTACCAAGAGCAGGATGTCTTTCCAAAACTGACAAAAAAGGCTAAAACTTCTCAGGGAGGCTGCCAAAGAGACATATGATATCATTAAATGAGCTGCAGGAATATCTGGCAAATACTGGTCAATCCTGCATGTAACAACAATCTCACCTACTCTTCACATCTCTGGGCTATGGGGTAGGGTGGCTTTATGAAAGCCCTTTCTCACAAAAAAACAAACACACACACACACAAAAAAAACATCCAAGCAAGGTACCAAGAGACCAAGGTAGAACTTTTTGGGCATAATTAAAAAAATATATGTTTGGCACAACAACCACGACATCTTATCACCCAAAGAACACCATACCCACAGTGAAACATGGTGGTGGCAGCATGATGCTATGGAGCTGCTTCTCTTCAACTGGGACTGGGGCTCTAGTCAGGATAGAGGGAATCATGGACAGCTCCAAATACCAATCTATTTTGGCACAACACCTGCAGACCTTTGTTAGACAGCTGGAGGTGAAGAAAAACATCACTTTCCAGCACGATAATGACCCAATCCCAGTCAATAAAGGAAGAAAGAAAGAAAGAAAAAGTTCAACATTTTGGATGGCCCAGATCCTATCTTATCAAAACCTGTGCACAGGAGATCCCTTTGCAATTTGGTAGATCTGGAGTATTTTTTTTTTTTACAAGAAAGAGTGGAATAAAATTGCCAAATCAAGTAGACCCTTAGCCAAAAAGACTAGAGAGCTGTATTACGAGTAAAAAGTGCTTTAACACAGAATTAGTTAAGCCATGCGCATACTTAGGCAACCAGGTTACTGTAAGTTTATTCTTTTTCCGTTTTCCCCCTAAAATGTTTTTTTTTTCCACTTGTATTTTGAACATCACGTTAAAGGTGGAGAAAGATCAGACACGATTTATTTTGGTGTCGCTTCTTACATCACAAAACCTGCAAATTTAACAGAGTTGTGTAGACTTTATATATCCACTGTACTGTAACTTCCGTTAAAAGTTCAAAGTCATGTTCGAGTATGCAAGTCATGTTCGATCTTGACGCACAATGTGTCTCATGCACAGTCCAAGGACGAAAGTTAATCAGTCATGGGGAAAACAGTCCCACCTTAAATGTCTCTAATACTTGTGTAGTGACACATAAATTTCACGCGCAACAAATACTGTAATTACTGCAGATGTTATTAATCCTACACATGAATTACAGAAGAACAGCTTATAATAATATAATAATGTATCAGACGCAGTTTTGGCATGTGTACATACGCGAGCATATCCTGGCATTGTAAAATCTAACTTTTATAGAGTTCTTTGACCATATTTCTGGCATAAAATGCTAACCCAAGGAAGCCAGATGTTTTCATATTAATATGTAACGAACCTGTAAACTTTAGGTGGACAGTTCCCGTGCTGTGAGAAAAATACAAAAGGTATTCCACCTGAGACCGGATGTCCTGTTAAAACTGGGTAACTTAGTAACCCAAGCCGAAACTGAATTTAATATACACATGTTTATATAAGATATACATCTGTAATCCTTCAGTAAGGGTGTGTTTATCCTCTGTATCTACTATATAGTTGCCTATTTAATGTATGAGTTGAGACTCTCTCCTAGGGCACCGTAAATCGAAATTTCATCCTACATCATACATAAACAAGCATATACCCTACATTTCACTGATGCCAGGGGTAAAATTGTATTATTTTCTGTTTAAAATGTGAATTCAACAACAGGTAGGTGTGTCACAAAGTTCAAATTTGTTTATATATATTATATGATAAATTGTCCTGCTAAGTAACAAATAACAAATGGTTCCTGGACTAAACAATGCCTTTCCAGGTGCTACCATGATGCTACGCTAGTGGATATACACCTTCTGTACTAGTTATTTCCATTAACCTTGAAGTCCCATCTAGTCTCAAAAAATCAAGAACTAATTTTCATGAATAAATATCTATGTCTATATGTTCAACGGTTTAGAAAGAGAGACAAAAACGAAAAGAAGGAGAATATTTAACTCAAACGCACCTAGTAGCAGACTTTTTAATAAGAATCTATCTGCTAGTTGCTCAGATACACACGTTCACATGTTTGATTAATTAAAGGAGATGTGTGATTGATCGGTCATTTGAAATCAAATTAACTCATGATTTATTATCACTCAACGAGCAACTTAAATGTCAAAGGGATGTATTATTGTGTTCTTGTTTGCGTTTTTAACCCCGTGGTAGATGGATTACTTTGCCGTGGGATAAAGGTCACACACAGAGCCTCTGGGGCC
Source organism: Ictalurus furcatus (assembly GCF_023375685.1). Classification (NCBI taxonomy): domain Eukaryota; kingdom Metazoa; phylum Chordata; class Actinopteri; order Siluriformes; family Ictaluridae; genus Ictalurus; species Ictalurus furcatus. The sequence continues at coordinate 30,408,274 of NC_071260.1, forward strand.
TCTAGATGTGAGTAGATGTTTAGTCTTTTTATTTATTTATTTATTTATTTATTTATTGTGCGTATGTAACTTTCGATGTAACAAATTTACCAAATACATCATGAAATGCAGAAGTTTACAGCTATACAGCTACTCAAAAGCCTCGAACTGTTACGTACTAATTTTTTTAAAAAAAAAAAAAAAAGGTTCTCAGTTTTTTTTAAAAAAAATTAATATTTGTTCACGCCAAAATGGAAATAAAAGATTTTATTCTGGAAATAAAATAAAAATCTCAGCTTTACTTTCACACCATACAACATTACACAAATTGATTTAGATTTTTTGCAACTCCCTTCGACGAGCCTGCATTAAGAAGTTCTTTTAAAACCAAAAGTATTAAACAATACTGCAAGTTATTAAAAATGTTCATGTATTATGCATCTTGCCTCTTTAAATACTTTTGAAATGTTAAAATGTGCAACGCAGGTGCCTTATGTTACAAATAAATAAATAAATAAATAAATAAATAAATAAAAATCAAAAGATTCACAAGCAACAATAAGTGTTGCACGTACAAGTAATAATTAACAATACGTCATACGATTGATCGATTAACCGATTTTGATTGAACTCATTATTAGTATCTAGTAGCATCTAGTTTCAGATTGTAATGCTTTAAATCCTTTTCGTAGGTCTTTATAAGTTTGCTCAACTTTCAGCACGAACTTAGCCTTTCTCTGCATCACCACCGTGTTAATATTTACTTTTACTCATTTCAGATGATTAAAGTACTCCTAAACAAAAATATAATGTCTTTTGTCTGTCATGTGAGCATTTATCTAATGTTAGTGCTGTTAGGCTGCACAAACGTGTACTAAAAAAGACAGCAATGGAAAAAGAAGAAAAAAAAAACCCTACCTTCATAATCACATAAAGAGTAAACTGTTAATAAGATTGTTAACAGTCACATGTGTCTTTGTCCTCCTCGTCTAATCCCATGTCCGCACGGTTTTGATGTTGGACTGGGAACTGAGAGCTGAAAAGCTCCACTCAGCATCATATAACAGGGTCTAATGGCTGTTAAAGGAACAGTACACTTATTTCCGGTGTCTCAGTGAGGGAAGTGAAAGTTTTAGAAATGTCTGCTGTAAACAGGATGCCTCGATTTATTTTATAACCAGCTGCTAACACTATGTCGAGGGTATGAGAGAGAGAGAGAGAGAGAGAGAGCTAGAGAGAGAGATCTATGGAGGTATATGGAGTTTTACTTGACATGACTGTGGATGGAAGGGAATCGTTCTAATAGATTATCATTTCTATAGTACACAGCTCACACCGGGACCAAAGATTCACAAACAGTGTGTAATTGTAGATATGGTGAAGTTTTCTGTGAAGAGACTTTATTTGGAAGGAGTCTCCAGTGTCAGAGTCAGAGTTAGAAGTAAACCTATCACTTTAAGACCCAGAAAAGTCTTTAAGATGGAAGATTTGTGCTTCACAGTTTCTTGATACTGCGATTTGTGTTTGTTTTTATCTTACTGACTTCAAGAAAGTCGAAAAAAAAAAAAAAAAAAGAAGTTGGTGATGACAGGAACCGACATGTTTCGTGGACGTTCCACGCCATTAAATGTAACCATAAGTGGATAAAAAGTAGAAGTTGTTCTCTTGTAATTGTTTTGAAGATTAGCATTGAAAAACTGCTTTTACTTGTATGTCACATTAATTATGCTACACTATACAACCATCCATCCATCCATCTTCTATACCACTTATCCAGGGAAACCTGGAGCCTATCCCAGGGAGCATGGGGTACAAGGCGGGGTACACCCTGGACAGGGTGCCAATCCATCGCAGGGCACAATCACATACACACTCACACACCCATTCATACACTACGGACACTTTGGACATGCCGATCAGCCTACCATGCATGTCTTTGGACTGGGGGAGGAAACCGGAGTACCCGGAGGAAACCCCCGCAGCACGGGGAGAACATTCAAACTCCGCACACTCAGGGCCATGGTAGGAATCGAACCCCTGACGCTGGAGGGCTACACTATACAGTATACCAGATATCTATCTAGCTAACTCAATTATATGTTGCTTTTTTCTGAGTCCCTGGTGTTTCTGTGTCCATCAGCATTAAACCAGCGGGAACCCTGTCGTCTGATCCCACCGTCCCTCCTAAAAACCTTTTAATAATTTTACCACTGTATATAAAATATCAAATATTCCTAGCAGATATGACATGTCAATATGGCCTCTGTATACAGTATATGATACTCTCTTTGTGCCATTGGTGAAGAAAAGTTTCTTTTGAATAGTTTGCTTCATATGTACTCCTATTTGATTCTCCGATACGCTGATGATTTCTTTGTCGTTGGCCCATAAATGATTGAAGAGCTCGTTCTGTACAAGCCTAAGCAAGCGAAGAAGAAAAATTACAGGCTGTTACTCAATATAGATGCCCATGGAATCACTGTAGATATCTCTATTAAATATTTAGGCGGACAACTATACTGCCTACTATATATCTATACACAGTTACATGTATATATATATATATATATATATATATATATATATATAGAGAGAGAGAGAGAGAGAGAGAGAGAGAGAGAGAGAGAGAGAGAGAGTTTAGGGTGTCCCAAAACTCATACATTAACACTTTTTATCAAAATGCATGTATATACATATTATAAATGAAGCATGAAAAATTTTGGAAGACATTTTGACTTTTGGGACCCCCTGTACTGTATATATATATATATATATATATATATATATATATATATATATATATATATATATATACCACAAACCTTTAGTCGCCGTTATTGCTGCACAAGGGGGTCACACCGGATACTGAAAACAGAGGTTCACATCCTTTTGCCACTCACAGATATGTCAGATTAGATCGTTTTCCTCAATAAATAAATGACCAAGTAGAATATTTTTGTCTCATTTGTTTAATTGTGTTCTCTTTATCTACTTTTATTGCTTGTGTGAAAATCTGATGATGTTTTAGTTCATATTGATGCAGAAATATAGACATTGCTAAAGGGTTCACAAACTTTCAAGCACCACTGTAGTAACTCCCCTATGTATGGAGACTTTTGGGACACCCTGTATAATCATGCTCCCAAACAGCACAAATATTCCAAAAATTATCTCAATTTGAAGAAATCCTCCAGTGTTTTCCAATCTAATCTCATTTTGACAGATTACTTTCTCCGTCCTAAGATCAGAATTCAAAACTCCCATATAACAAAAGTCTAAGAGTAGTTGTTGAATTACATTTTAAAAAAAAAACAACAACAACAACAACAACAAAAAAAACAAGGTAAAATGTGTCTATGTTTGTAAAACACTAATAATCTCTACAATTGTGTGTGTGTATATATATATATATATATATATATATATATATATATATATATATATATATATATAAAATTGTCCTGTGGATGCAAAAAAAAGGCACAAATTTGGAGGAAAGTATGCATATCTGATACAAAGACTTTCTCTAGCGACTCTTTCATCTGAAAAACTTTATAGTCAGAGTAAACTAGTAATAATATTGAATTTGTGTTCATATCACCATGTATTTGAAATGTTTATTGGTGGAATCAAGTAGCTGCCCGTGAGACTATGAGTTTAGTAGCAAGATGTTTTCTCAGTGAAAGGAAATGATATGTCGAAATTCTTATCTGTAGTAATCACACTACACATTTTGTAAGTAGAGATTAGGCTGAAAAAAAAACCAGAAGTATTGAACATGGAGAACTGTAATTCTGATACTGTATAATCTGATACTGTATAATCTAATACTGTATAATCGAACACAAAATCAGACATTTCTTAGAAACCGTCCAAAGCTCAGCCTTGGCTACTGTTTGTTATTCGATATACAAATCCAGCTTTCACGTCAATGTTTGTGACTGCCCAGGTTTCTCAGTGACAGATGAAATGGAGGTGGTTTCCACGTTCTGGACAAACATATCCATCATCCTGGATGTCACTGGCACACTGTAGAACCCTGTATAATTCTCACCATCCCAACACATTTTAATATATTCAATTCAAATTCAAGTTTTATTGGTCACACACGCAACCGTACACAGTACGACATGCGGTGAAGTGCTTTTTACGACTGTCCAGTAACATAAAGATAGAATTTACATAAAACAGTATTTACTTCCACAGAAGTAGAAAATCAAAAGTATAAAAATGTCATATAAAGGATATAAAAGATAGATGGCAGAAAAAGTATGGAGTATATGTGGAATAAAGTAAAGATATGTACAGTACATGCAATACAATGCTGTGCAACATCAAGCTGAGGTGTATATATATATATACCTCATATATATATATATATTTGTAATATGGTGTGGGTGGGGAAATATATCCAAGTTTTAGTCGTAGTTGTTCAGGGCACAAATGGCCTGTGGGAAGGATCTCCTCCTCATTTTCTCCGTGTTGGTCTTCTCTCTGAAGAGCCCATTGTTTGGATGGCTGAGGTCCTTCAGTCCTTCGCTGTCTTCCTGGCCTTGGTCCAGCACCACTTGCTGTAGATAGACTGCAGGTCAGGGAGCTCAGTGCGAATCGTGCACTCAGCTGATCGTTCCACCGTCTGGAGATCAAACCTATCCTGCTTGGTGCTGTTCCCAACACCAGGCTGTGATGCTTTCTGTCAAGATGCTCTCAGTGGTGCAGGTGAAGAAGTTCCTTAGCACCTTAGATGGCAGCTTGAAGTCCCTTATGTGTCTATGTGTCTTCTGTTATCTGCCAAGCTGCCACTATTGGCCCTTAACCCTCAACTGCTCAGATGTATAAATGAGATAAATGTAAGTCACTCTGGATAAGCGTGTCTGCCAAATGCCATCAAAAATGTTTAAAAAAAAAAAGGAAAGGTGGTAAAGACGCTGATGGGCATTCTTCACCAGGGTTGTTACAGGTCCTGCAACACAAAGGTACCAGAAACTCCCCACTCTCTCCACAGGAGCATGTTACACACACGCACGGTGTGTAACGTGCGTGGACATCCACGGTGTGTACATTATACACACACGCAGGTTAGATAATACGCACAGGAAATTGTATAATGCCCTGAAATTGGGTTTGATGTCATGAGAATGAGATTCATTGTGTTTACTGTAAGCCGGAAGTGGACACTCGGAAGTGTCGCTGTTTCTTCCTTTCGAAGCTGTAAACCATGTCGAGAAGACAAAATGGCTTCCAACGACAACGCATCAGCTCATACATGAATACAACATCTTAGCTGGATAACTGAGCAGGATAGGTATTAACTGAATATGTTTCACTGTGCTTCTTTAACTCTCAGAGATCTAAATCTACATTCATCCAGTTATTATCAGCCAACCATGTGTCAGTAGCACAATGCCTAAAATCGGGCAGATACAAGTCAAGATCTTCAGTCAGTGTCATTTCAGTGACTTTGACTATGGCATGTTTATTGGTGCCAGATGGGCTGGTTTGAGTATTTCAGAAACCCCCTGGGATTTTTGTGTATAACCGTAAAGAATAAAGAATCCAGTGAGCGGCAGTTCTGCAGACAGAAACACCTTGTCGATGAGAGAGGTCAAAGGAGAATGGCCAGACTAGTTCAAGCTAACAGGAAGGCTACAGTAATTCAAATAATCACTACTTACAACCCCGGTGAGAAGAAAAACAGCTCCGAATGCACAAGACGTCAAACCTTGAGATGGATGAGCTTCAAAAGCTCTGTCAGCCAAGAACAGGCTGTAGTGTTATTAATAGCTGTTATTCAACTAATGACCATTCTGTGCAAACTCTAGAGATTGGTGTGTGTGAAAATCCCAAGAGATTAGCGGTTTCTAAAACACTTAAACCAGCAAGTGTAGGTGTACAGGTGTTGCTAATAAAGTGGACGGTGAGTGTAAGGTCTTGAATGCTGTAGGACTGCCGTTCAGGGTATTCATTAGGTCTGGAAAATCAAATAAATACAAACTCCGGTTTATAATCCCAGGCAGCTCGCTCATTTGGAAATGCCAATCATCCTACAGCGTATGCTTTTGGATTGGAGGAGGAAACCAGAGTACCTGGAGGAAACCCCCAATGCACCTGGAGGTACGGGGCAAACGCACTAACCACTAAGCCACTGAGATTTGCAATCAATTTAAAGCAAGTAAGGCCAAATAATTCCTAAACTATAACACAACGTGTAAGACGTTATATTTCATATTGTTTTTCATGCTCCTGAAGTAATAAAGCAACTACTATTATTGAGTTATTAGAATTTGAGTGTGTGTGTGTGTGTGTGTGATCTGAACGCCATATATCTGTACCTCCACCAACACGTCATGCCAGTTGCTTTCACAGAGCTTCTAGAAACTTCGGAAGTGTTTTTGCTACTTGCGTGTACGTTTCATACGCATCAAAACTCTTTATCCATAGGAGAACTGATACTCGCTCTATTGTCTTTCATAGACTCATAAACACAGTGTGATGTACGTGGAGGAAAATGTGTCTGTGTCACGGTTGGCTTGTAAACACAACGGTAAGCCTCACGCTGCATAATCGGAAAACACAGCCTCGCTTCTGAAAAACTATAAAACATGTTAATGTTCGCTGAGGTAAAACGCTGTAGAGATTAGACAGTGGGATACAGCTTGTTAGCCTTAGCAACCGAGTGGCTTTATCTTGGTGATGAAATTGACTGGCCATGACTATAAAAAAAAAAAGGGCAAATGAAATAAGGAAGGCCACGCTAACAACATGTGGACGGACGTGTGAATAACGCTCAAGAGAAAAAGGAAAAAAAAAAAACAACAACAGGAATGACATCATACATAATGGTGAACTCGAAGGCTGGATAAACTCTTGAAGATCTGATTCTGATAATACAGGCTGGTGCTTGGGTTCCTCTTAGTGTTCAGCTCGAGACGATACTTCTGTATAATCATACACAAGTACATGGGGCAGAGTGGAAGCATGTAAAGCTCAATAACGATCGAAAATACATTTTGATATGTACAGTGAGGGGAAATATGGATTCGGGCACATCCGGTGCATATATCCGGTTCAAATTTACACACAGAATGTCTTTTGACTTTTAATTTATAGATATAAACAAAAAACTGACGTATTCAAAAGCACAAATCAATATACGTTTAAAAAAAAAAAAAAAAAAAAGGTATTCAGACACCACGTTAATGCACCACCTGCATTAGCACTTCGTTGCAAATTCGTTGTTGTCGTACAGCTGTGAGATGTCTACAGTAAGAAGGTTTGGTCCATTAATCTTGAAAAATTGTCTTCAATTTCACAATTTCCAAGGATCCTGCTGACAGACTCACTATTTCAAAATCCTCCGTACATTTTCAACGGAACTCAAGTCAGGAGATGTACGGCCTTCTTGAGGTATTTTGGCCATGTTTGCGGTCATTGTCTTGTCCGTCCATCGTCTTTCCAGATTCAATTTATTGGCTGATCAGATTAAATTCTACTCTAATATATCCCATTACATACTTGTTTCCTTTTTTCATGACATTTAATGGCCCAGTTTGCAGAGAAGCATCTCCATATCACACTTACAACCCTTCTTTCTCCAAACATTATGAGCTGAATTATTGCCAAAGACTTTTATTTTTGTTTCATCTTCCCAAAGTACAGTATATTGTTCCAAAAGTATTCTGATTTGTCTAAAAAAAAATTGTATGTGTGTGTGAGGTATAAGAATGGAGATGATTGCTGTGCGGTTCATTGCTTATTGTTATTCCTGCTGCTTTCAGGTCATCCTGCAACTCTTTTCAACTGATTGCTAGCTTCTCTCTTACCTTCCTTATCATTATCATCGAGTCTGGTTCCTCTCTAGATTTCTTCCTCGTGTCATCTCAGGGATGTTTTTTTCCCGTCAAATCTATCATCGTCATGCCACCATCATCTCTGGCTTGCTCATTAGGGATACATTTAAAATGTATTAAAAACATATATATATATATATATATATATATATATATATATATATATATATATATATATGAATACATACTTTGTTGTTCATATTTATAAGTGCAAAGCCTAAAGACATTATGTGTGTAAATCTGAAGTGGATATATGCACTGGAAGTACACTATATGGCCAAAGGTATGTGGACAACTGAGTATTGAACAACCTAATCCAAAACCATGGGCGTTAACATGGTGTTGCTGTTATAATAACCTCCAGTCTTCTGGGAAGGCTTTCCACTAGATTTCGGGGCGTGGCTGTGGGGATTTGTGCTCATTCAGATATAAGAGCATTAGTGAGGTCAGGCACTGATGTTGGGTGAGGAGGCCTGGCATGAAATTGGCGTTCCAGTTCATCCTAAAGGTGTTCAGTGGGGTTGAGGTCAGGCCAAACCATGTCTTCATGGAGCTCGCTTCGTGCACGGCGGCATCGTCATGCTGGAACAGGTTTGGGCCTCTTAGTTCAAGTGAATGCAACGTGTAATGCTACAGCGTACAAAGACATTCTACACAGTTGTGTTTTTCCAACTTTGTGGCAACACTTTAGAGAAGAACCACATATGCGTGTGATGGTCATGTGTCTACATACTTTTGGCCATGTAGTGTATATTAAATAACAAAAGACAAGTGTTTGAATAATTATTCCCCTTAATATGACCTCCACCTGCCAGTCAAGATTATAAAAATGAAAATTGTATTATTTGTACAAATAGGTTTTCAAATATGTTAACCCATTTCAGGCAACAATATGTCATATTTATGTTACAAAAAGTCTTTGCTGAAATTGACAGGGTTTTATTGTTTATTGTAAGCATCGAATTAGCAAATACACAAAGTGTGGTTATCCACAATTCATGCCAGTGGTATGAGGATATTAAGGACATTCTAAGGATTTACGCATTTTATAAAAATAATTACAGATTAAACAGTTAGTGTATAATTTGGGTAACAGGTATATGTTTGAAGTTGTGTATCAGAAACATACATGTCTTATGAAGCCTTTAGTTAAAGCCCACATTAAGACCACTTAAAATTAATTAAGATAAATTTAAGAAAAATCTATTTATTAGATTAATTAAAAAATAAATACAAAATTGAAGAAAGCACGGTTTGGTTAAATAAACTCTTGGGTGTTGGCTTTGTTTAGATAGAATCACACTAAACACTAAGAATAAGGAAAGGTTTTTATTTTCAATAAATAAAATGTATCATAAATATGGTGTATTTTATTTTTGATTTACTGACTGTTTCAAATATTTTTTGTGGATTTTTGGGACGTTCCGGCGTTTCTATAGCAACAACTAAGAATCAAGCGACTCACTTCCGGGTCGCTCATAAGTAAACTATTTCCAAATAAATGTAAACAAAAAAAAACAAAAAAACAACAACAACAACAAAAAAAAACACTCAAACAAACAACGACACATTTAAAACATAATAGTATTTTATTGTATAATTATTTAACTCTTTATAGTAATACTATTATTTATCTATTTATTTACTTATAATACCATTTAACAAAGTAGTATTCAGTAGAATCTTTAGAAGTTCACTTCCTGTCGTTGCGGATTTCAAAATAATGATAATAATAATAACAATAATAAAAAGTTCCCAAATAAATGTTTAAAACATGCCAAAACATACACGCGGATATACTTACATCCTAAATAAAATTTTGTGCATTATTTTAATCATATCAGTTGTACATTATATTAATATATTTTCATATAACCGGAAGCAGCTACTCTGTTGTTCGGGTCTGAACCGGAAGTGAATTGTGATTTCTCTTAAGGTTGCTGGACTCGCTTCTCTACTCGGTTGTTGGAGGTCATAGTGAGGTCAGCATTTCTCATGCAGATAAATATTCTTGTGCGTGTTTATAGTGAAATATCATCGCTACCGTGTTAATGTGGGTGGTTTTTCTCTTTTATTGTCACGTATTGTTATGTCTGTTAGCTACTTTGCTAAGCTAACTGTACCTGGCTTTAGAGCTGTATTGGGAGCATCTGGATTAGTTGATTAGATAGATTTGGGGTTAGTTTAGTTAGTTAGCAGCATTTCTAGGTAGTTGTTTTGGTTTAGAAGGATAACTAGTTCTGTTTTGGTCATGCACAGAGACGGTGTAGAAGAAGGAAAAACACCAGCATTTGATCAAACTAGGGTTAGGGTTAGTGCACTGTACACTAATACTGCTGAGTTTAAACTTCGAGGTTCTGAGCTCTTCAGGGGTTTGTTTTTAATCCAGATGTTCAACCAAATCCCTTTGAATGATTTACTAACAGATGACATTTTGGGTTCAACCTCAGTGTTATTAAATCAACAAAAAGTAGCTCACAGCTCCAGGGCTCCTGGATCGATCCTGACCTCGGGCCAGTACCCGTGTCCGTCTGGGTTTCCTCTGGGGTCTCCGGTTTCCTCCTGTTTCCTAAAAACATGTGTGTGGTGTCCCCATCCAGGGTGTATTCCCACCGCGTTCCCAGGATAAGCTCAGGATCCACTGCTGATGCAGTAATGACGCAGATCCTGCACATGAACACAGGAAATATCTCGCTAGGATAATTTAATAAAAAAATTAATAAATATTGATGTCTCAATACACATTTCTGATCATCTCGGGTATTACCGAGTGATTTCTCTTCTCCTTCTCGTCTCTAAACTCACACTTCCTTAATGATCGCAAGTAACCGATTGGACGCTGAGATCCGATTTTGTACCAGTGGAAGTAATGTATAAACGTATAATCTGTAATTATTTGTGAATATTATATAACATCTTGTTCCCAAGAGTAAAGGAAATACTGTATCCTGAAGGTGCTTTCCGTGGTCATTTTTTTTTTAGGAACGTCAGGCCTTTTATCTGCTCGGCAGCAGACGTTGACGGAGCGCTTGCTCGGTCGTTTGGAGGATGTTTTGTATATCAGGGTCGTTTCAGGTGTCGGTCCGGACCCAGAACTGTAAAGTTGGTATTATATTGGAAAAGAATAGTGAAAGTTGTATTGATGACCGGTTTTCCCGCAGTAAACAGCCATGGGCGGGGATCACGGCCACAGCAAGCTGCCCATGCCGGACCTCAAGACGTGGAAATGGGAAGGGACTCCTTTGGAGTTTACGCAGCAGCGGCTCGCTCGGAGAGGACTGAAGGACCCCTGGGCAAGGTGAGACGCTCCGTTTGAGTAGGAGTGTAAACCTCAGGCTTCAGATAACACTGAATGTATGATTTGATTCGATACGATACAGTTTATTATCCTCCATAGGACTACTGTTGATTCTTGAATGATAATGACGTTGACACAAGGATTATTTTTAGTATTGGCGTTACCTCGGGTATTCACGCTACGGTTAAAATAATGTGCATTATTGTTCACACACTGGTAGTCTTATTTATTTATTTATTTATTTACTTCCTTACTTACTTACAATAGAACATTTATGATTGTTTCTTTGCTTCGTTTCAGCCTTTTAAATTGTCTGATCATTCCACCCCTACTGTTGAGCGTATCATCTGTCAGTATGGAGATATATATATATATATATATATATATGTATATATGTATATGTATTACATTACATTTAGATTACATACATTACATGTATTACATTTAGAGTAATTTCCAGAACTGCACAGTATCGTGTCTGAGTGCTTTCCCCTCCACCAATAATACATGAATTATTTACTATAAGAATATTACATACTAATTACTATAATAATAATACATTATATATTATTGTTGTCTTCTGGGAAACATGTAAATATCTTGTGTAGATTCTGAAGATCAATACTTAATAAATACAGTAAAAAAAGAGTTTACACCGATCATCCTGTTCAAAAGTTTACCCCCCCGGCTCTTAATGTATCGTGTTGCCTTCTTGAGCATCAGTGAACGTTTGCACCTTGTGTAAGAGTCTCTCGGCTGTCCTCGGTGTGAAAAAACGGATCTCGACATCATATAGACAGCTAGACAGACTCATTTGCGAGCATGTACATTTTGTTTTCATGTAGGAATTTTAGTTGTTTGTTTTTTTTTCTTTGCAGCGGTGTTCGATGGAAATGAGATTGAATTAGGAACCGTATCAACAAATCATCACTGTTGATAATTCATTCATGAAAATCTCTTTCTTTAGAAACAGGATCATCCCTGCGCTTTTCGTTTCATCCGAAGTAAAACCTGTGATACTGGGTTCTCTCTGTGTTTTTTTTTTTTTTTTTCAGGAACGAAGCGTGGAGGTACTCCTTCCGTCCTCCGGTCACGTTCAGCGAAGTTCTGCTGCGTGGATTCAGAACAGGATTCGTCGCGTTCGCGGTGGCCCTGGCTGTCGAGTACACGTTCTTCCCTCCGAAAAAGTCAGACCACTGAGTCTCGCCTGCACGAGACACTCTGAAGCCCTGAAGAGACCCTCAATCATCAGACTCTAATGTTCACTGCAGGTTAATAAGCCAGCTGTAATATTCCTCTGTGTCCCACACGCTGTATCCGTGTTCCGCTGAATGAGAAATAAACATATGATGTGTAATAACCGCCTGATCGTCGATGGTATCCGGAATGTGCGTGGAGTCTAAAAACACGCAGCTGAAATACAAACATCTTCACGTACAGGTCCACAAGTTAGCGTCCCCCATGTCAGGAAAACCTGAGCGTGTCTGAGGACGAGAGCGCGAAGGATAATAAGAACAAACAAGATAGGAGGGTGCCTTCTTAGCACTTCTTCACAATGACAAGGTCATAATACATCGAATCATGGGGAAAAGAAAGTACACCCTCCTTCAATTCTGTGCATTTATTCAATCAGGGCCTAAATAACAATCGTGAGGTCTGTACTAACTTCTAGAAACTCAGATGACAGCAAAAATGAATAAATAAATAAACACACACAAGAGATTTCAATATGTAGTCGTGTTTAGCTTTTTTCTTTCTTTCTTTTTTTTTTCTCAATATTTTTATTGAAAGATATGGCACATTGGGGGGGGGGGGGACACTTCAGTACAATGAGAACCACAGTTATAAAAGGAGAAAAAAAAATGTTAGACATTATTTCGTATGTCTCAGTGAATCAACAAAATGGGAGCCATACTTGTTTGGTGTACAGATTAGAACACGCATTCATACATTCATACATACTCAATAAAAAAATATCAATAGCTAAAAAAAATAATAAATAATAATAATAATTAGAAAAATAAATAAATAAAAATTAAAATAAATGAATAAACTAAATAAAATTTTAATAAATAAAATAAGGGGGTTCCCTCAATCAGAAGACAAAAATATATATATATTTCTAAAAAGAGTTTTTCAGGAACCGGGTGGTGAAAAAATAAGTACACCCCATAATTCAGCAACGTGTAGAAGCACCTTTATCAACAATAAAGTGACGTAAATGTTGTTTTCTGCAGTCTCTCATGTCATTTTTTAGCAAATTTTGGCCCACATCCGGCTCCTAATTGCACCCGTAATGATTGTGGAAGTAGGAAGGGTGTACTTATTATTGTTTTACTTTATGCGGGGGGATGACTACATACTGAAATCTGCTGTGTGTTTCACAGTGAGAAGCTCGTAGTGAGGACCACACAGTAGTTATTATTTAGATGAATAAGATCATGGAATCCGGTGTAGTCTCTTTTCCACATGACTGTGTTCTCAGAGTAAGGTTTATGTGTCACAGAGTTACAACACGCAAGCGTTCGTGATCAGAACGATCTGGATCAAACGAATAAACCAGGAAAACAGCCTACAGTTGTCATGAGTGGCCTCGGATGATCAGGACGCTGTAACGGGATATATTTATCACGACGGCTTTTCTACTGAACATTTAGAAGTAAACGGTCTGCACTTATATAGCGCGTTTTTAACCTTAGTGGTTCCAAAGTGCTTTACACTGGTTCTCATTCACCCATTCACACACACACACTCACACACCAATGGTAGCAGAGCTGCCGTGCAAGGCGCTAACTTGTCATCGGGAGCAACTTGGGGTTCAGCGTCTTGCCCAAGGACACTTCGGCATGTGGAGTCACGGGGGCCGGGAATCGAACCGACGACCCTACGATTAGCGGACGACCCGCTCTACCACCTGAACCACAGCCGCCCAGCAAAAGGAGAAGTTAAGGTTGTGTTTGTTTTTCCACCCAGTTGAAAGATGACTGAAGCGTCATTACCGTATATAACATGATCCAACACAGAGGAAGTGCTCGGATTAATGTCCGTTTTTTCTGATCCACTTTTCAGTTAACCAGCTTATCAACTGAGGAACTGACTGCACACACACACACACACACACAATGCATTTCTTTGTCTTTTCCTTGGTTCACAGGCTGGAGTTGGGGTATTTTGCATACATCTGATTATTTATACCTGCTTATACCACAGCGCTCCTGAATCCTCGATTCTGATTGGTTATAATCTGATTGTAATTCAGATTACAGGTTTATATTAATGCTCTCGTTCTAACACGTTATCGTTTCTACAAGCCACGTAATCCAAGCCGAATAATAAACAGATCTCTGTGGATATATTTATTTAGCATTCATGGAAGGAGTCTCCAGTGTTAGTGCTTGGAGTAAAAGTCAGGAGGTTTTCCTCCCATGGCCATCTCTTTAGGACAGAGGAGATTCTGGGTTTCTTGGTAACATGATAAGCTCTTTTGTTTTGTTTTTGTTTTTGTTTGTCTGTCTGTCTTATAAATTTAAAGTAAATATAATAGCTGAGGTATAAGAGTAATAGAACGCTTGTGGATGCTGTTATAGGAAATGAATCAATATACTTGTTTTTATTCCTTGCATATTCTGTTGGATATTATTCTTTAAATACTTGCGTACGTCCGTATGCAAACAAGCTCTTGGACAGTGTGTTTACATCCTGTATGAATGTATTAATTAGCTGGTATACTGTGAATGAAGTATTAAACGTGTCTGTTAGTGGCTAATCTTACTTAGATGTTTATTATTTTTCTAATAACAGCTGAGTGTTTTAATATAAATTCCTCTTCTATACCACTTATCCTTCAGGGTCACCCTGGACGGGGTACCAATCCATTGCAGGGCACGTTCACACACCCATTCATACACTACGGACACTTTGGACATGCCAATCAGACTACCGTGTATGTCTTTGGACTGAGTAAAACAATAATATTTACAGACTAACATCATACCATAGCTACATGTGAACAAATTGGAGACAAAACAGTTTCCAGATCAGTTCCTGGTTACACAGTTGCACTTTTTGAGTCTGTAGTAGGGGTCCAGGTTCCTCCCCCAGTCCAAAGACATGCATGGTAGGTTGATTGGCATGTCTAAAGTGTCCGTAGTGTATGAATGGGTGTGTGAGTGTGTATGTGATTGTGCCCTGTATTGGATTGGCACCCTGTCCAGGGTGTACCCCGCCTTGTGCCTGATGCTCCCTGGGATAGGTTCCCCGTGACCCTGAAAAGGATAAAGCGGTATAGAAGATGGATGGATGGATGGATGGATGGAGTCTGTAGTAGGGGTCCGGTTTCCTCCCCCAGTTCAGAGACATGCGTTGTAGGCTGATTGGCATCTCTAAATTGTCCGCGGTGTGTGATTGTGTCCTGAGATGGGTTTGGCACCCCGTCCAGGGTGTCCCTAGCCTTGTGCCCTGAGTTCCTTGGTGTCACCCTTTTGATTCTGGTTCCTCTTTAGGTTTCTTCTTCACATCGTCTCAGGGAGTTTGTTCCTCACCGCCGTCGCCTCTGGCTGCTCATTGGGGAAAAATTTATACATTTAAAATTTATATCTGGAATTTCTATATTTCTGTAAAGCTGCTTTGTTAATAGTGCTGTACAAAAAAAACTATTGAATTGAATTGAATCATTAAAGGAGACCCATCATGCCCCTTTTTAGAAGATGTAATAGAAGTCTCAGGTGTCCCAGAACGTGTCGGTGAAGTTTCAGCTCAGAATACCCCACGGATCCTTTATTACACCCTGCTGTAAATGCCCCTTTTTGGGTGGAAGCAAAAACACGCTGTTTTCATGTGTGTCTCTTTAAATGCAAATGATCTGCTGTGCCCGGCCCCCTTTGTGGAAGAGGGCTGTACCTTTACAGCTCGTGCTTCGGATACTACGGATACAACAAATCAGGAGAACCGGTATGTCTGACACCGTAAATACCGCCGTTCAGCCCTATATGTATGAATTCTACAGACAGTAAGTGTTTTCGGGTTAAAAATAAAAATGACCGCCTAGCTCTGGTCTCCGTGAATACAATCAGAGACAACGGTAACTTTACCCGCATTCCTCGTGGAATCTGCTAACGAGCACGTTCAGAAAGGCGATTTGCAAACCTTCACGACATATAAAGTGCGATACGTATGTCTTCTGGATATGAAGCTGGATCGTGAACAGGTGGTACTGACCCATGCATGAGAATCAAGTTTCTAGCAAATCCTGCTTTGTACTGACTCGCGTTCACAAAGCAGTCTGGTGTAAAATAACTAATTTTTTACAGAGCATTTCCTTCAAAAAAAAAACAAACAAAAAAAAAACTCTGACAAGCGGCTCTGACGCCGGGAGAACACGAAGACTCTTACGTTCGTTCTTACGGCCGACAACCGAACACTTACAACGCTTACGAACCTGAGACGTTCTTCTCATCACTGCATCTGCTCCAGCGCGGAACACACGCCCGACTGTATGCGGCTCACTCAGGGGAGGAGCTATGCTAATAGACCAGAGTCTGTCACCAGTCATGTGCGAGGCCTGTTCTAACGTGACGTCACATTGTATCGAAAACGCTAACGACTCAATTTTGAGATTTGATAATATTAAAAAAAAAAAACAACGACTGGGTGGAGCCCTGCGATGGATTGACACCCTGTCCAATGTGTACCCCGCCTTGTGCCCCATGCTTCCTGGCATAGTCTCCAGGTTCCCCGTGACCCTGAAGAAAGATAAGCGGTACAGAAGACAGATAGATGGACGGACGACTGGGTGGAATTTTATCATTATAGGCTGGTACAACACAAATTTCTCTTTAAACTCCACATAAAAGTGAATTTTGCACAATATTCCCCCTTTAAAATGACAGAACTGAAGACTCTCCAGTGGTGGAAAGGGTACTGAAGGAGACTTTTATTGCTAATTCATTCAAATCGACCTATGGTTTGATTACACTTCATTTTTTTTTTTCTTCTGGACTTTAGCAACAGTACATTGCAGTTGTATGTGTGTTTCCCACGGATCTGGCACCCTGAATATACGGAAATGACTTTTGTGAAAGAGGAGGAGGAGAAGGGGGAGGAGGAGGAGAAGGGGGAGAAGGGGGAGCGGGAAGTCTCCACGACTTTTAGTTTCCATTTTACGCAGTGGGTAAATGAATCCATCATCTGGAGGTAAGGCATGCATTAATAACCCTGCGAGGTTTTCAATAATATAATAATAATAATAATAATAATAATAATAATAATGTTGTATAATGTTGTATAAGCATTTGTTACTTGAAAGATGATATCGCTTGTTTGTTTTGCCTAAAGTGAAACGGTTTTAAAATAGAAGTCTCATTTTATTTTCCTTTTTTTTTTAAAAAAAAAATATCAAACACACCGTTTTTTCTAGCGTTTCTTACCTACAACACGACCAACACACCTCCACCTGTCTGTAGAATGACTAGAATGATACTTTATTCTAAATAAACTTGCCTTAAGTGACTAAAAACACATCAGCCTTGCAAACTGACAAGCTTCTTTACTGAGAATGAGCAACAGAATACAATGAGAAAATGTCCAGTTCAGTTATTATTATTATTATTATTATTATTATTATTAGAAATGGTTTTATATATATATATATATAGAGAGAGAGAAAGAGATTCTTCTCCATGCCATTGCTGCTAGTACTTACCTGAAGGTGTATCTCCGGCACATGGAGTTTTCCGGTACTTTTTACACTCCTGTTTTCACTCATCATCAGTCACCACTCTTGTCGTGGTTACGGTCGTGTGTAGATGCAGAGACTCTACAGGGAACCTTGAGAAGAAACTGGAGAACCCGGAGGAAACCCACGTGAAACTTGTTGTTGTTGTTGTTGTTGTTGTTGGTAAATAAACCAGTAATCAGGATTGACCAGGCATCCCTCGACACATCACCCACAGCACACTCGGTGATCATTAGGATGATGCTGACAGCCGGTAGACTCGGACGCTGGTCATCTGAAAAGGATCGTTTAACCGCAGATCAGGTTTAGGAAAAAGAAAGAAAGAAAGGAAGTCTTATTTGGAAAATTGTTGGACGTGAGGCCACAAGACCTCTGAAGGTGTCCTGTGGTTATCTGGAACAGAGACGTTAGAAGCAGATCCTGTAATTGCGCAAGGGGAGCTACACGACATTAGGCAGGTGGGTTTAGCGTTATGGCTGATCGGTGTATGGTGTATATTAACATATAATTAGGCGTGGTAGTAGATCATGATGCGTACGATATGGTGTATCGTAGAAATGTCTTCGGGTCTCACGGGAGTCAACTTCTCATGCTTCTCATGTTTCGCATAATTTACTGAGGAAAACTGTCAGAGAGAAAGAGGATATCAGTACCTGTGATTGATCTCAGGATCAGGTTTCAGTCGATACTCGGAGCTTTCAGATCAGCATCATATGAACAATGGGAACTGATATTAAACATTGATATTAAAATGAAGCATTAGCAGGTGTCGTGTTGTTTAAATGGACCCTTTAAACGTACTTACACCACAGCGCTATTGAATCCTCGATTCTGATTGGTCAGAAGGTGCATCCCAGGTTCACATTGATCTTACTATAGAAATGTTTCTTAATTAAATTGCGATCACATATATATGCAACGACAGGGGCTTACATGGCAAATGTTTTTATCAGAAATGGATTTTAAACTGTATATATGGTGTAAGTTTCCCGTGAGGAGATGTTTAAGTGTCCAGTGTCAGCGCGTTGGGTAACAGTCAGAGATCTTTGATGATTAACACGACACGCTGCATTTTTGTCTTATTACCTTTCAAGTAGAAGAAAGAAAAAAAAAACGGTGATACGAAAAGGAGGAAATAAGTAGTTTCCCGGACGTTCCGCAACAAAGAAATAGAACGACGGCGTGGTGTTTTTGTTCAAAACGAGCACAAACTTGTTATTATCGGCAAATTGCTGTGGTGTAAGAGGAATAAAACAATTCAAGACGTGCCGTTTTAGGAAAATAATCGACTTCTCGCGCTTTGTGACGGACCACGTTGATTATTTTCCTATAACGCCACACCCCGAAGTGGTTTGTTTTCCGTTGTTTTGTTTGTTTTGTTTTTATACCCAGAGCAATTTTCAGCGGTGTTTTATTTATTAAACAAATGTTAAATACGTACATCTGAACGTGATTGGTGTCACTAGTTTAGCGATGAGGAAAACAACAGGAGCATGTTAATTGCTGTTTATCTAGCTATTCCAGGTAGTCTTGATGGCGTGTGGGGAAAAAGACGCAGCTGTTGTGTGGTAATGAGCTCTTTCCCCGAGGGGAGTTTTTTGGGTGCGTGGGATCGGTAGTGACCTTTTCATATCTCTTCCTGGCCCTGGACCTTTTTTTAAAAAAGACTTTTTTTTTTTTAAAGATATGCTGATACGCTCGAATTCCTTTGAAATGAACTATACGTTGCTGAATAAGCGGAAATTTGCGGCTTTGCAGGAATACGAGGATATGACGTGAACTTCTCAGTTTACCCAGATGTCAGAGGAAGAGTAATGACGGTGGTTCCCGGGAGTTTGAGCGTCCTCGAAGACACACCAGACACGTTTGACGTTTATGAAAATGTCCAAGTTCTACCGAGCACTTTGAGTTCACTTTCTAGTAAAGAACGGTACATTCGGATTTGTCAGTTTGTATACTGTTAAATTATGACTCGTTCGACTGTGTAGATCGTTTCACATCAACTGGCAGACCGAACGCTCCAAACATACTGAAGCAGAACTAAAATAATAATTTTTTTTTTTTTTTAAAACCCAATAACTGTAGCTTTTTAACAGGAAGAATTTCAGCTTTTTAGAGTCCGTAATTGCTTTTGCCATCGAAGTCGTATCAGCGGCTAATCCGGACTTTTCTAAGTGAGGAACTAGATTTTAACAGATAGTATTCGAACCCTGATTTACACACTACTGATGACCCAGTACTGCCTGTCCAATGCTAGTTTAATGCTAGCTACTTCCAGCGTACGGTTTAGGATCGGCGGATCCAACTCGGATGTTGGGAACTGTTGCGATCGGCCTTCTACCGAAAGACCTGCTTTTCACATTGGAGTTGGAGAATGGAGATCGGGAATCCTAAAAAGCGTCACACCTCGGATTCACCTCAGATTACAATGAGTTTGGTGGATGTTGGGACGATTGTATTTATTTTTCTCGAAGCTAAAACGCTAAATAGATTTCTGTCCCTCTCTGTTTTAGAAGGATGTCTTTGTCCACGTACCTCTTGAACACCATTAACCGGATCGTGGAGGAGCTCAGTCTGGAGGAGCGTAAGCGTTTGTCGTACCTGTGTGGACAGCTTCACACCGGGCGATGCACCACCAACATCAAGGAAATCCTGCAGTCCTGCATGGGCCAAGTGCACACAGATGAGGCTTTTCTGATGGAGCTGATGCTGAGGATGAGGCGCTATGATATACTCTCTGAGGTCTTGGGCATCAGTAAGACCGAGGCTGAACGGCTTTTGAAAAACGGCCACGCTCTTTCAGATTACAGGTAAGGTTAACCGTCTTCATTATCGTCGAACTCCTTTCAAAACACAAATCTACTATAGAACGTACTACAAATGTGCTGAAATAAAACCTTATAGCGATGGATTTTTAATCGGTTCTTCGAGAATATATTCTTGGGTATTCAATAGATGAATCTCGGGGGATCCTTGTGTTTCACAGAAAATGTGTAAAATTACTTAACAGCAAACATCTGAACCGATCTGAAGGAAAGCATGATGTGTGCCCTTGACTGTTGAACTGTTTAAATGGAAATGCTCCTGCACTGTTCAGTCAGGTCGATCAGACAGGTGTTTTTCTGTCTTTAAGGGTACTAATGGCCGAACTGAGCGAGGACGTCGGATCGGACGATTTGGAGTCGTTAGTTTTCTTGCTCAGAGGCACGCTGCCCAAAGAGAAGGTGGAAAATTTTGAGGTAAACGTGAAAAAATTCAAAATGGAACGTGACCCCGATGGGTGTTATTTTTGTGGTGTTTAGCGTGTAGCATTTCTCCGAGTGAGTACTGTTCTAGGGCGAGCTCCCCGCTGCTCAGGAAGTCTGATGAAATATATAACTCAAAAAGAAAAAAAAAAGACTTAACGTGTCATTGCCTTGTTTTGGAAATATTACAAAATTCCCCAGGGTAGTGACGGTTAGGTTCTTGTTTAATGTCAATCTAACCTGAGGTAATTTTATGGCCACATTTTGTTTTAGCATTCTCAGCAGCTGTCTAAAACAGAACTCCCGACAAAAATTCTGAGTAAAAAACACAATCTTGGGTCGTAATGGTGCGCAGTATAATCCCTACAGTGTTGAATTAACACCCAGAGTGTTCATGTGTGTCCAGCTGGACTATATAAAACACTGTAGGGTGTAAATTCAGCTCTCTGGGTGTTAAAACAACACGGGGGATTTTACTGTGTGAGTCCTAAGTCCTTCTGTGTGTGTGTGTGTGTGTGTGTGTGTGTGTGTGTGTTTATTACGTTATACGTACGCGTCCCAATTCGCCTATTACCCATCGTAAACAGTATCCGAGATTAGAACGAGTGTGTCCCGAATGTTAGTATGATGAAATGAGTATCGCAAAGGATGGTCCCGGATGGTGTACGATTTCCCGTAGACTTTCAAAGTGAGGGCCCGGGAACATTTTTTCAGCTAATGCCGCCCAAAACTCCTCGTCTGAGGAAGGAAGACATTTAGAGCGGTTTAGCATTTGAAGTGCGGAAAAATAAACGAAGGGACATGAAATGATATAAGGAGTAATGAATGAAGAAAAGCTGAAATGCAATGAGGAGTGTGTTTACGGCGATGGCGTGCGTAAATGGAACCAAATAACCAAAGAGATCGTCATTTCAGTGCGAAGTGTAAGTAGGTGTATTGGGACGCAGCGTTATCCGGAAAGGTGCGGGGTTTTATTCCAATCAAGCCGGAGCCACAGGAGGCGGAATCAGGTGTGACTCCGGCTTGGTCGGAATGAAAACCTGCACCCACACCGGCCCTTTCCGGATACGATTGGACTCTGCAGATCTAGACCGTGCACTACACATAAACCGTGTTTCAAATAATGTTCTTTGTGTACGTGTGACGCGAACGGATTCTTTACACTGATGTGCGGCGTGCTATTACTACCTAGATGATGTACTTGAGCTGCCAAAAAGTGCACCATGGGACATGTTCTTCAATAAAACATTGTAGCCTACTCTACTGTATGTAAAGGAATGGGCGGGGCCAGCGAGTTAAATGGGTGTGTAGGTGAATTTAGCTGAACGGCGAGAAAGGATGCGAAGGAGAAGCACAGTATCTACCGCGATACTTTTTCATTTCTGCATAGAGACATGTTCCGAGATGTTTTTACACGACAAGTATTAGACGCTACATACTCAAGGACATCGTGTATTATAGGATATAGTGCACCATTTAAGACGCTGCTCTGGTGCCGGTAATAACGAGCGTTTATGATCACCTGACCTTCTCCGTAGTGCTTCCTGGACGTGGTCGTGGAACTGGAGAAGTTGGATCAGATCTCAAGCACCAGGATGGACGTGATGGAGAAATACCTGAGAGCCATCCACCGTGTCGACCTGGCCAAGAAACTCAGCCAGTACCAGAGCAGAGGTGGGAAATACCACAGCGCATCACCATGGCACCTCTGTAACTGTCATTATTCCGTCATTAACTACACATTGTGTGGTTTACTGTGGAACGTGGGGGGGCGGCGACACCTGCACTGAGCGTTCTCACTTCCCTTTTCTCTGGTTTGAGTTCCTCATTCCCGGTTTAATGAGAACGTGCATGACATAAGTAAATGAAATTTTCTTGTGAATCGAGACATTTTTTACATACTTCAAACAAGTTATACATGTTTATAGACTTTCGGATCGCCGCTGTAACGGTGTATTACCCGTAGCAGCTGATCATATAAACATAATGAGAGATAAATGGTAAATGGTCTGCACTTATATAGCGCTTTTATCCAAAGCGCTTTACACTGGTTCTCATTCACTCATTCACCCATTCACACACACACACACTCACACACACACCAGTGGTAGCAGAGATGCCATGCAAGGCGCTAACTTGCCATCGGGAGCAACGCAGGGTTCAGCGTCTCGCCCAAGGACACTCCGGTATGTGGAGTCACGTGGGCCGGGAATCGAACCGCCAACCCTACGATTAGCGGACGACCCGCTCTAACACCTGATCCACAACCACCCCGATATACTATCTAATAATGCGATCGATTAGGGGTGGGTTACGGTAGTATTAGTACAATAGAATAATAGAAAAGCATGCACTCATCGCCCACACACCTATTAAATCTTCACCTACAAAAGGCCAGACGACGTTTTTCTATTCTTCAACTGTCCGCAGAAGCGCAACCCGATGTGTTCTTCCGCTGTTCTCGCCCGTTCGCCTCAAGGTTTGACGTGTTGTGCGTTCCGAGATGCTTTTTTTCCCCTCACCACGGTTAGAAAGAGTGCTCACTATCACCAAGTGATCTCATTTCCAAGGCGCTTCTGCCCACATGACTCACGCTCACTGGATGTGTTCGGGGGTTTTTTTTTGCACCATTTCATGTAAACCCTACTGACTGTGTAATTGTGGGAGATCAGCTGGCTCTGAAATACTCAAACTGCCACCAGCATCCATGCCACGCTCAAAGTCACCGAGACGGTGATGTGAACATTAACCGAAGCGCTTGACCTGCAGGATTTTATGCCCTGCACTGCTCTCACGTGATTGGCTGAATAACAATGTCAGATTCTATCAGTTCGAACGACTGCTTTGCAGTTCATATAAACACTCTGAGCATTATGTTTAGTCGAGGATTGCGTTTTTTTGGCTTTAGTTAAGTTTTAGTAAGATTCGTTCTCAGGATAAACATAGTCCTTTTTTTTTTCTTTCCCTTTGTATTGAGATCCCATCTTTACAGGAATGTATGAATGAGTACACACTCACTTCCTCAGCTCCCTTGGAATGTCTTGGCTTTATTTGTGTAAGACAAACAATATGATTTTTCTATGACATTTACAAAGTCATAGTCTAATGTTAGTCTTCTGCAATCCTTTATCCCCAGCAGTTAGAATAAATCTAGAAGTAATGAACAAATTAAATCTTAAATTTCACGTCTAACTTGCGCGTCTACCGAGACAGTGCTGCAGAATACCGCTTCTCAGACGTACTGCGGACGAGCGAAGGCATAACCAATACCCAAATGATGATTTCAGGATTTGAACACTGGCATCTGAAACACTTGACCAGGAATTTGAATACCCTTGAATATTCCCTGATTTATTTTGGTATCTTCCTAACATTTCCCCATCATGGGTTAATCAAGAAGCATTAAAAAAAAATAGGTTGTGTTTAATAAGGGGGGAAAAAAAAAAAGGACGTGGTGAAGATCAGCAAGAAGTCGTAAACTTTTGGTATAATAATAAGAGTTCCCACTTGCAGGGTACGAGTACAGGATGTTCACAGTTAGTATTTTACTCACGTTATACCGCCAGGTAGAGGTAGATATACAGCTTGGTTTAGTTACAGTTACAGTAGAGTCGTTCAGACTAAATCAGGCAAGGGTTGAAATAAAAACGATCTGGCAACCCTGCATGAAACAGTACAGTGGAACATGCTCTAGTAAATTCATTCACTAGTTTTGGTTCCCTTTAAACCATGTGACAAATTAAGAAGGGTAATTTCTCCATGACTCACGACTTTCTCTTGCATTCCCCACTCAAGCACTGTGACGATCTGATTCATGTGGCAGCAGCGCAATGCACAAAATTCATACAGATACATTACATTTACGTTTACATTTATTCGCTTAGCAGACGCTTTTATCCAAAGCGACTTACAAATGAGAAAGATACGAGCAAAGCGATACATCAAGCAGAGAACAATACAAGTAGTGTTAACATTTTTATTTTTTTTTATTATTATTGTTATGGGTTGGTTAGGTGTTCACGGAAGAGGTGGGTGTTTAGCTGTTTTTTTGAAGATGGTGAGAGATTCTGCGGTCCGGATTGAGATTGGAAGTTCATTCCACCACTGAGGAACAGTTAGCGTGAAGGTTCTGGAAAGGGACCTTGCGCCACGCTGAGTTGGAACTGCTAAACGTCGGTCGCTAATCGATCGCGGATTGCGAGAGGGAATGTAGGCCTTCAGGAGAGAGTTTAGGTAGGAGGGTGCTGTTCCAGACAAGGTCTTGTAGGTGAGCATCAAGGCCTTGAACTTGATGCGGGTAGCTACAGGAAGCCAGTGGAGGGAGATGAAGAGGGGGGAAGATACAGGTCAAGCGCTTCAGGTAATGTTCACATCAGACACGGGAATGGATTAAAAGTGTGATCTCTGTGGCTTGTGATCATGGCATGGATGTTGGGTTGAGTATTTCAGGAACTGCTGATCTCCTGGGATTTTCACACACACACACACACACACATACACACACGCACGCACGGCAGTCTCTAGAGTTTACATGGGAAAAAAACATCGTGCGAGTGACAGGACTGTTGATAAGAGTTCAGAGTTAAATGGCCAGATGTGTTCACGCTGCCAGGAAGGATATAGTAACTCATATATAATCACTGTGATATATATACACAGTATCTCACAAAAGTGAGTGCACCCCTCACATTTTTGTAAATATTTCATTATATCTTTTCATGTGCCAACACTGAAGAAATGACACTTTGCTACAATGTAAAGTAGTGAGTGTACAGCTTGTGTAACAGTGTAAATTTGCCGTCCCCTCAAAATAACTCGACACACAGCCATTAATGTCTAAACCGCTGGCAACAAAAGTGAGTACACCCCTAAGTGAAAATGTACAAAATTGGACCCAATTAGCCATTTTCCCTCCCCGGTGTCATGTGACTTGTTAGTGTTACAAGGTCTCAGGTGTGAATGGGAAGCAGGTGTGTTATACACACACATATATGGTGAGCAGAAACGCATCTCAGCATGCACAAGACATCGAACCTATCGATGGATGGGCTACAACTCCAGAAGATCACATCAGGTTCTACTCCTCTCAGCCAAGAACAGGAATCTGAGACTCTCATGGGCACAGAATCACAGAAAGTGGAAAAAGTCTTCAGCTGTCCAGTTTGGGTGAGGCTGTATCCACGAGCGCCTCAGATTCCTGTTCTAGGCTGACGGGAGTGGAACCTGATGTGCCACAGAAGCGGACAGTGAGTGTATATTTAAGGTGATATGCTTGTAAAACATTATTATTATTATTATTACAGCTGAAAAACAAAGACCCGCCGCAGTAAAGTCGAGAGTCGAGTGTCGGACTTGTTGCGCTGCATCAGTGAGTAAAACAACATCCCTGTGATTTCCCCCTGAGCTCATATTACCCCTAAACCTAAAAGTGCCTGCCTTTGATATGACGTTATGATTTGACCGTGTTTTGGTGTTTATATATATATATGATTTTAATCTCAGACAGCACATACAGTTGTGTTTAATCCCTACACCCTTTCCTTCCTCTGTCCTTCAGCCTCACACATCATCTGCATTTCCTCCCACATCCTGCAGTGTGAGCAAACACACCACGCCCTGCGGTGAGTTCAGTCAACAAACATCAAGTTTTATGCAGAAAATAAATAGAATGATGCCATAATAATCTGTTGAATCTATTATTTCTTGTATTATATTGAAAGGTTGGATTGTTTTTGAACAGTTTAATAGGTTCAGAGTAATTACAGTAATAATCGAGTGTAAAGAAAATAATCATTTATATACTATATATATACATACATACAGTATACTAGCCCTATGCGGTATTATTTATAAAGTGTTCACTACAGTAATATTGATTTTTTTTTTTTTATTCCACGTCACTGTTTAATACTTGATTCTGATTGGTTGACAGACGTTGTAAGGTGTGCACATTACAGTTTCGTATCACTTCCCCACGCTCCATCTGCCGTTTTCACTGTCGGGGAACGTGCAGTTTAATTACGATACATAAAACACTGGCAGAACAAGTATAGAAGTAAATAAACGAAACAGAACGAATGGATTAATTAAATGGAATAAATAAGTAAACACTGATAGCCGACTTGTTCACGGTTTTGTTTTGTTTTGTTTTGTTTCATGCTGATGATATAAAAATAGAACAATTAAATAAATATCGATAGGCTTACTTGTTCACGGGGTTTTTCATGACTTATTACTGCGGATAATATAATGAATAAATAATGAAATATTGATACTTGTTAACAGGCTTTTCTGATCCGTTTATCATTGCAGATAAAAGGAAAATAAAGAGAATCAATAAATAAATAGATAAATATCTGTAGTTTTCTGTCGCATTACTACAATCAAACATTCTTTCATCTCCCTTGCTCTGTCTCTCTCTCGCTGTCTCTCTGTCTCTCTCTCTCTGTATCTCTCTCTCTCACTCTGTCTCTCCCTCTGTATCTCTCTCTCTCTGTCTCTGTATCGCTCTCTCTGTCTCTCTCTCTCTCTCTGTATCTCTCTCTCTCTGTATCTCTCTCTTTCTCTCTGTCTCTGTATCTCTCTCTCTGTCCCTCTGTCTCTGTATCTCTCTCTCTCTGTCTCTCCCTCTGTATCTCTCGCTCTCTGTCTCTGTATCTCTCTCTCTCTGTATCTCTCTCTCTGTCTCTCTCGCTCTCTCTGTCTCTCTCGCTCTCTCTGTCTCTCTCGCTCTCTCTGTCTCTCTCGGTCTCTCTCTGTCTCTTTCTCTCTGTCTCTGTCTCTCTCTTTCTCTCTCTCTGTCTCTCTGTCTCTTTCTCTCTCTCTCTGTCTCTCTCTTTCTCTCTCTCTGTCTCTCTCTCTCTTTCTCTCTCTGTCTCTCTGTCTCTTTCTCTCTCTCTCTGTCTCTCTCTGTCTCTCTCTCTGTCTCTCTCTCTCTTTCTCTCTCTGTCTCTCTCTGTCTCTCTCTCTCTGTCTGTCTCTCTCTCTCTCTCTGTATCTCTCTCTGTATCTCTCTCTGTCTCTCTCTCTGTCTCTCTCTCTCTCTCTCTCTCTCTCTCTGTATCTCTCTCTGTCTCTCTCTCTCTCTCTGTCTCTCTCTGTCTCTCTCTCTCTCTCTCTGTCTCTCTCTGTCTCTCTCTCTCTCTCTCTGTCTCTCTCTCTCTCTCTCTCTAACGTTTTGGAATTAGCAGTGGAGGCTTGAGATGGGAAGCGTTATAAATTAGTTCCACACACAAGAGCATTTTAAGGACAAAAACCTGACAAATCTGAACAGTGTCTTGAGGTGTGGTAACTGTGGTATAAGCGGAATAATTGACTCAAGTTTTTCTAATAATCCAACAGCCTGTCAGCAGTTATTCCTTACATATATCATATACAACAAAATATTATTAAATTGTATATATTTTTAATAAAGCAGTGTGTGTGTGTATATATATATATATACATATATATATATATATATATATATATATATATATATATATATATATATATATATATATATATATATATATATATATATATCTCTCTATATGCATGTGTTTTGTGAATTTATTATATTTCTATATTTATCCTTCATTAATAATTGATTTTATTTATGTTTTAATATTAATAACTGATTTCTCACATTCACGAGTGGCACATCTACTAATAAATGTTTGAGTGCATTTATTAAAGGCTGAATATTTGATGGTTTTGTTTTCCAGTTAACGCCGCAGTACCGGTGTACGTCTCACCCAGCAAACCCTGTGAGGTAATAAATATCACAGTCTGAACAGATGATATTTTGGCTTATTTATTTATTTATTTATTTATTTAAACACTCTTAAAAACTGGAAAATCTAACCAAGGAACGTGTAGGGTGAATGGAGAACTAGTAGTCAAATGCTTCCCGGAATTATTAGCTCCGTTAGCCTAAAGCTGTGTGTCGTTATGGCAATTTGAAGATGCATTTGTACCCACCATGCACTGCACTCACTCCACTCTTCTCTGCTTAATCAGCAGCGGATGGAGGATGTGTACCGGATGCAGAACAAGCCTCGGGGACTGTGCGTGATCATAGACTGTGTGGGCAGTGAAGGAGGTGAGGAATTATGATTTCTGTTGTATCATCGCATATTGTGGACTATAAGCAGGTGCTGACGCTTAATAAATTCTCTCCCTACAGCCCATCTGGAGCGCTTATTCTCGAGCCTTCACTTCACCGTGAGCCTCCACATGCTGCTGAGCGCCAGAGAAGTCCTTACCTGCCTGCAGGACATCTCCAGACACACCGAGCATCGCAGAATGGACGCCTTCGTCTGCTGCATCATCAGCCGTTTCCACTCCTTCCAGCTGCTCGGTACCGACTCGTACGGCCCGGGACTCGACCTGAACGGCGTCCGTCAATACTTCATGCCTGACTCCTGCCCGGGACTGACCGGAAAACCCAAACTCTTCTTCATCCAAGGCTATGAAATGTCCAAGTCGTCGAAGTCCACAGGGTTCTGCGATAACGAGGACGGAGAGCTGGAGACGGACAGCCCTGCCCATCATCACCACAGGTTGGAAGACATCCCGGGGGACGCAGACGTCTTCTGGAGTCACTGCTGGACCAACGAGAAGCAGCTTGAGGACGTTAACCATCAGTCGGTTTATTTACAGTCCCTGAAAGAGGCCTTGGTCGATGGACAGGAGAGGTAAGCGTGTGAAGTTGTGTTCCGACTACTCCGTAAAAATGCATTTAAAATGTCAAATATTTCAAAAGGTTTGCTTTTCTAATGACTCTGAATATTAACAAGCCTTTAATGTTGTAGTGTTTTAGACAGAGTGAATATTAGCGGTAGAGAAAATCACAAGCTCGAGCATGATTTTACGTCTCGAATCACACTAGTGTTGTCGTTGCTGATATTAAGCACTATTTTAGCTATGAGTTTACTGTCTAGTCCAGTGGTGTTCAATCTTATCGTCAAAGGGCCGGTGTGGGTGCAGGTTTTCATTCCAACCAATCAGAACCCACACCTGATTAGACCTGTTTAATCAGTTGATCTTGGCTTTCAATAGACTCAGGTGTGGATCCTGCTTGGTTGGAATGAAAACCTGCACCCACACCGGCCCTTTCACGATAAGATTGCCCACCCCTGGTCTAGCGTATTCTTGTGTTCAGCTTCGGTTCCTCAAGTTCATTATTTAGAAGCTGTGCAGGGCTATCAGTTTCTTTTCTTAGAAATTTCCTCATTTTTTTCCCCATAATTTGGTCTTGGCCAGTTGTTCAATTCCTCAGAGACACATGAAGCCAGCCAAGTAAATCTTTTCCATTCTCAGTGGAAAGTGCTATCAGCCTACTTCCACACACGCACACACACACATACACACAAGCTCACAAACCATTGGCTAGCGGGAGAGAGAGTTTGCCATCCTTCCCACCCAGAGAGCACGGCCAGTTTTACACTCTTGGACTCCCTGCGTTGTCAGGATTCGATCTCGTGGTCTCGACGATTTTCCAAACGCTTTTCTGTTATGAGATATATTGTCATTCTGACAACAGTGAAGAGAATGATCGTACACACACAGAAATGAGAAAACTATTAGAACACGAAGTAAGAATTTGGTTATAAGGTGTTAATATCGCAGATGCAGAAGTAGGGTTGGGGATATTCGGATGGGAGTAGTTTTACATGGGGAGGCGTGGTGATGTAATAATTACTGTACCAGAGCTTCTCTGCGATTTTAATCCAATGTGAACTGCTCATGTCAGTTATTTTCCCAGAGCCGGTGAAGATTACAGAGTTTTTTTTTTTAACCTTGTATAAAAAACGGCCTGTAAAAATAACCCCATGTTAAACTAATCACATGCGAGTGCACTCTCTGTATTATTATTATTATTATTATTTTTTTAGGTAGTCGATTCGTTCTCGACATTTAGTCCAGTCGCCAAACGCCGAAACCTCCTCCCAAACGGAACGATCACGTACCATTTGTTCAAACAGCGTTCCATCACGTCAAGTTTCAGCTCTCGTCCAGTCGCAGCTTTTCTTCGGTTTCATCGGTGCCATTATTATTAAACACGGTGTATTATTAAACGCTGATTAACAAGCTCACCCCGTGCGAATTGACGACAGATATCACGGACGTCTGTAGTAACAATCACAATGTAGAATAGTTAGGAGCAAAACAGGGAAATACCCGGTTTAAATTTACAAACTAGACCGCAAAACATGCAAGAAGTGAAACTTCTCGAGAACAGGAAACACTCTGACCATATAAGGATAGCGGTGGGAGAAATTAGGACAGACTGTGCTTCAGATAGTATACGAAAGCTCGACAGCGAGCGAGTATCAGGTGTAAGAAGTTCAGTAAAAAGCACCGTGAATCAAGAATTTGAACAACACTTCCTCATATACGTTTCAGTGAGATTTCTTACTAAACAACATGGATCTCAGTTTAAATAGCCAAGTAAAATGAAGTGTGTTTATAATAATACACCAGAGTAACTGGAATAGTATTACAGAGTGTGTTATACTCTCGTGACGGTATTAAATCTGTTCTGTTGCAGGAGGATTCATCTGGTGGACCTTCATATGGCGGTGAACCGAGCGGTTTACGCTCACAACCACAACCATCCAGGATCGGCGTATCACATCAACCTCAGACACACGCTACGGAAAAACGTCTATCTCTCATGAGTCTCAAATCCACCTGACAAGCCTCTGTACACTCCTGGTTCAAAGGAAATATAATATTAGGCAGTTAAAGGTCTTAACAACAAATGATCGATCAGGACGTTCGCAAGAATTAAACTAATGTAGTCCTGAGACCTCCTGTGCCACCATTTGCTCGAAATGGAAAAGCTAGATACAGGGAAATTCACTTATATAGCCTTCTTGTAAAAAAGGTACTAATCATGCTTTATTAATCACGTATACATTACAGCGGAGTGAAATTCTTTTCTTCGCATACCCCAGCGTGTTAGGAAGTTGGGGTCAGAGATGATACAGCGCCCCCTGGAGCAGACAGGGTTAAGGGCCTTGCTCAAGAGCTCAACAGCGGCAGCTTGGCAGTGCTGGGGCTTGAACCCCCGACCTTCCGATCAGTAACCCAGAGCCTTAACCGCCACGCCTCCACTGCCCTATATCATGAAATTCATCATAATGATTAAAATGTTTGATGTACAATTCAAACTAGAATTTTTACTAAAATAAAGTAAAACTAAAATAAAAAGCTGTCCGCAAGTTTACCCACAAGGCTTAAACGTATAAAGAAACCAAAGGGAAAACCACCCCATACTAAGTTACTTCATCTATTTGTTTAATTCTTACTCATTTCCTGACCAATGATTTGTTGTTAACAGCATTTGCCATTTTCAGATTGGCCCATTTGAAAAAAATATTATTTTTTTTGCCCAGGAGTGTAGTATTTTTATTTTATTTTAAGACCAAAAGACAGATTGTTATTGTGTTCAGTGCAGCTTGGGTTAATTGTATCAATTAGGGTATAAGCTATTCGACTAGTCCGGTGACCATGAAGTGTCTCATATCCACACGAGGGCAGCAACGGCATTAAGTGTACTATTGACGTTATTCCTGAACATTTCAACCAAGCAACGCTAGCTTGTGAAGTTTAATCTTAATTAATCGTACCGCATTTGTTATTAACGCATGTATTTATATATATATTTTTTACATTTAATTAATTTATTTTTTTTAACACTTTTTTTAAAAATAATAATAATAACATGACATTGTTAGAAGATCTTCTGTGCGAAGCCATGAGTATCTTCTCGTCTGAACATGACGTCCGTACACATTTCTCAGTGCTTCTTTTTTTTCCCCCTGAAGTGCATGTGTTTGATTGTGTTAAAAATAATACCATATAACAGTTCACTAGCTTATTGATTATAGATTACGGTGTGATTTTTTTTTTTTTTTCCCCTCTGGAAATAACATGAACAGAACATAATTGAATGAAAACATCATTAGGCTAATTTGGAAATATTCAACGATATAAATGCTTTAAATGCAAATTTTTCAAGTTACAAAGTTAACGTTTAAACCTATTTCTTTAAAATAAAAAAACAGGTTTCAAGAAGTAAAATAAAATGTGAAAACAACACAACCTATAGAAAAGAAAGAACTGAATAAAGAAAAGATGTTTTGTCATGACAATCGGATCTAATTTAAACGATGCAGACTGTTATAATACGTCATTACGTAATGAATAACCACGTTATTACAGGTTGTTACAGCCGGTCATGCTATTCTGTCGGAGGCTAAAATCTAATCTAGCAATAGCTTCGTAATCTAAGTAATAGTGTTGAGTAATGCATTATATCACAAGGTCTCGTTGAAGGCATGATACACATGATGTGAGGCAAACTATCTCTCTCTCACACATACACACACACACACACACATATATATATATATATATATATATATATATATATACACACACACACACACACACACACAGGTAGCTTCATTTGTGATTTCTAAGCATTTCAGCTCTGTAGTGTTCTACTGGCTTCATGTCATGTTTCCTCCAAATACCAAACAAACACAGCAATAAATAAATCATTAATAAAGACCTTCTTCTCCTTCTTTACACCCACAAATCTATTTCACATACACCTTCAACTCCAGGAGGAGTTTCTCTCCGTGTCACTGACAGCCCCTGTAGTCTACAGCTGATCTTTAATAAACAGCAAATAATCTGATGTGATCTAGTCTAATTTCACCATTAATATTAAAATCTATTTGAACATTTGTGTTATTTTGTGGGATATTTCATCATTTACATTTCAGTATTCAGTTTGTACTATCTGCACACAAACTTTCACTCAGCTGGACCTTTCTGTTTCGGCCAGAAGTTTATTTCCAGCTGTTTAATTCGATATGTCCTGATAATGTAGTGACAAAATGTAGCCTACTGTATTCTTCTACTAAATTTTTGAACCACTGAACTACTGAACCACTGAACTACTAAACTACTGAACCACCAAACTATTGAACTACTAAACTACCAAACTACTAAACCTCTAAACTACCAAAATACTAAACTTCTGAACCACTGAACTACTGAACCACTAAACTACCGAACTACTGAACCACTAAACTACCAAACTACTAAACTTCTGAACCACTAAACTACCAAACTACTAAACTTCTGAACCACTGAACTACTGAACCACTAAACTACCGAACTACTAAACTTCTGAACCACTGAACTACTAAACTTCTGAACTACTGAACCACCAAACTACTAAACTTCTGAACTACTAAACCACTGAACTACTAAACTACTGAACCACTGAACTACTAATCTACTGAACCACCAAACTACTGAACTACTACACTTCTGAACTGCTAAACCACTGAACCATTAATTCACTAAACTACTGAACTACTAAACTTCTGAACCACTGAACTACTAAACTACTGAACCACCAAACTACTAAACTTCTGAACTACTAAACCACTGAACTACTAAACTACTGAACTACTAAACTTCTGAACCACTAAACCACTGAACCATTAATTTACTAAACTACTGAACTACTAAACTTCTGAACCATTAATTTACTAAACTACTGAACCACTAAACCACTGAACCATTAAATTACTAAACTACTGAACTACTAAATTACTGAACCACTAAACCACTGAACCATTAAATTACTAAACTACTGAACTACTAAACTACTGAACTACAAACTTCTGAACTACTAAATGTGTGTTTGTGAGAACCTGTCCTTCTCTCTTATATTCTTTCGTTCACTAATTCATCCATTCTTTCTTTTTTTCTCTCTCTAATCAATCAATTCTTCCTTTCTTTCTTTGATTAATTAAAGATTCAATCAACCAACCAATCAGTAAATGATAATGATCTAATTCTTCCTTTTTCTTTCTCTCTCTAATTAATGCATTCATTATTCATTCTCTGATTAGTTCATTTCCTTCTTTCATTCTCTAATTCATTCTGTCTTTCTTTCATTCATCTTGAATGAATTTTTCTTTCTTTCTCTAATTAGTTTGTCCTTTCTTACTCCTCTGTGTAAGGTCGCTATAGTCAGCCGAGGCTACAAGCTCCTAAACTGGCTCAGTTAGACCTCATTAATAACATCAGGAGCTCGATGCAGATGTTCACTTCTGTAACTACCCTCAGAAATCCTGGGACTCGGGCTGTTTTATCAAACCCGGAGATTTAAGGGATGAGAGATGAGTGAATGATACCGTGCACATTCGGGGTTGTGCTCTAATATTAACTCTGAAGTGCTGTAGAACGTATAATTTGCTTCAAAGTGTCGATAGTGGGAGCTCACGCCGTTCTCAGAAGGTGAGTGAGGCTCTGTGCGCAGAGAGGGCGCGTGCTACCAGGTCGGGAGCGCGCGGGTGCGTCGGGAGCGCGCCGTGCCCGCGCTGCCTGCGCCCAGTCCGTCCGGAGCTGCTGCTGCTGCGTGCCGGCGCTGTAACGTCACGCCGAATGGCGGCGTGCTGAGGAGTTCAACGGAATAACGCGAAGCAGTCTCATGTTGAGGAAGACCTCCGACCTCCGTGCTCCGGTCCAGACTGGATTCTAACATTCGCCTCTGCATTTCTGCATTTCTGCCGTATGATAAACACCGCCCACCTAGCTCTCACGCGCGCTCCGTGATTTGCACCTCTAATCGGGTCTTTAAAAAAAAAAAGAGAGAAAAAAAAGGAAAGACACGCACCGGACAGCCATGGCCGAGCGCAACTCCAGCGGCTTGATGATGATGATGATGATGGTGGAGCCGAGCCTCCCGGCGGAGGTGCGCGAGAAGCTGGCCGAGCTCGAGCTCGAGCTCTCTGAAGGTAAAGTTACTGCTTCATTACCTTTCTCTGTTCACACACACACACACACACACACTCTCTCTCTCTCTCTCTTCTCCCCTTCTGCATGTTGTGCCAGATGGTGAAGGTCAGCAGTTCCTCAGATCTTCTCCATGTGCCCATATCCATGAAGTTCCTTTCCCATGATCAGACATTGTGGTGCTTTAGTGATGAAGGCTTGAAGGCAAACCTCCATTAAACTTGTTCTCAGGTTTAACATGATGGCAGTGAACATTTTCTTTCCTCTCTCTCTCTCTCTCTCTCTCTCTCTCTCTCTCTCTCTCTCTCTGTGTGTGTGCATGTTTGGTTTAAAAGCCTAGGAAGATCTTTTAGATCAGATTAAACCAATGCAGGTAAGTTATCTGTCTCACTGAGTGGAGAAAACACTCCATGCATTTCCTTCTGTAGTTATGGGGAAAATAA
This sequence comes from Ictalurus furcatus, assembly GCF_023375685.1. NCBI lineage: Eukaryota > Metazoa > Chordata > Actinopteri > Siluriformes > Ictaluridae > Ictalurus > Ictalurus furcatus. Next base: position 30,444,633 of record NC_071260.1, read on the forward strand.
CCTAATGTTCTTTCACCCCTCTCTCTCTCTCTCTCTCTCTCTCTCTCTCTCTCTCTCTCTCTCATTCTTTGCAGATCACATTTTTAGCTAAAGTGTGTCACCCTTTCTATATCAGAAGCTGTGTAGCTCTGACTTGTGAAGCTCTTGGATGGTTTATGTATGTAAACCAAAACACAAGATGACTAGATGTTGATCAGATACAGTATGAACGTGCTGGGTGAGAAGCTGCTGAGGCTCGGTGAGCAGTCCCGTGCACAGGCACGTCAACAGATTCTACAGATACGTGCTGAATAACCCGCTGCTATGCAAATGCACCAACTTAAACAGCTGTACTGGGATTTGCATGATCGGCTGTAGCGTCTGGTCTGACCAGATCTTCAGCTTACCTCAGCAGAGTTTCCTCCTGTGCAGAGGGTGAGCAGGTTTAGAGTTGGGTCGGTTTGTTTGGCTTTCGTGTTGGTTGCTGGGTTTAGTCAGTGAGTTCCTTGTTTTGGGATTGATCTGGATCTCGAACTGTTAGGTGGTTTGTTGGACCGGGTGTTTTGGTGTCGATGGATTTGTCAGCTTTTGGGTGGTACATGGTGGTAGTGTTGTCCCCTCACTGTCTCAGGTTCAATCCTGAGCTCGGGTTACTGTTTACACAGAGTTTCACATGTGCTAGTTGTTTCTATGTGGGTTTCCCTTCACGTCCTAAAACATGCTTGTGGGTGGATGAACATGTGGATGCTCTTTGGTGGACTGGCAGTCCATCCAGCGTGTGTTCCCACCTCACACTCGGTATTCCTGGGATCGGATCTGGATCCACTGCCACCCTGACCAGGATAAAGTAGTTCCCAGAGACGACTGAATAAACGCTTGGACCATTTCTGGAGTTGGTCTGGTTTTGTTAAATGGTAGGTCGAGCTATTTTGGTTAATAATAGTAGAGTAGAGTTTATTATAGTATGATATTGGTTTTTGGTTGTTGCTAAGCTTTTTTTTTTGGCGGGGCGGAGTGGGGGGTTGGGGGGAGGTGAGGGGTAGTTGTTTGTTTGTGAGAGATTACTCAAGTTTATGAGAGTCATTGGGTAATATATGAGGTAGTGTCGGGCTGTTTTAGGGTTAGTTTGTATTTTTACTGGGGTCCTTGGGTATTTCCTGGGGTTAGTTTATCCTTCTGGTGTCCTATGTCCTAAAACTTTAGCCTTTTTGTGGGTCATTGTGCATTTGATCAGATTAGCTCTGCCATTCTGTGTTATCTGCTTTCCTCTGGAAATACACGAGGATAGATTTGTTCAGGGATTATTCCGTCCTTAAAAGGGGTGTGGTCTTATTTTGAGTTGGTGGGGCTCTTCTACGCGTCGCTGTACCTTCTTCTAAGGCTTCTTGATTTTCCATGAGGTTCATCAGCTTTTATTGGTGTTTTTTTGGGATTACTCAGCAACATTTTCAGGGGTAACATGCCTTCCCTGCTGAAAAAAAAAAAAGAAACCCCTCAAAGAATTTCTAACGGTTTTAATGTTTATAATGGGAAGTGTATCGGTTTTAACGGACACTGTAATGGTCCCTGTGGGTTTCTATTGGTAATTTGTTGCCTTCTACTGGTGGCATGCTATGGCTAGTGGATACCATTAAGGACCAATAAGGGTAATGATTTTAATGGTTAACGACTGATGGATTGTAATGGTATATGTAGTGGAATCCATTAGAATTTCTGTGATGATTTCTATTGGGGTTTTTTTTTCCAGCAGGGTTTATTTAGCTCAGTTGGAGTTGACCTGAATTGAGTTTCAAGAGTCAGCAAAAAAAAAATCAGAAATGAGTCAGCAAAAATAAATAAATAAATAAATAAATAAATAAATAACAGACCCTTTTTTTCATGTTAGTTCATATCTTTGGATATATTCTGTTTCGTCTGTTAAATTTAAAAAAATAAATAAATAAACAGAACATAATCTTCCACTAAATGGCTTGACTTTTGTCTGCACCTTTGTGAGAGTCTTAGGCGGGATGCAAATAATAATAATAATAATAATAATAATAATAATAATAAACAAAGGCCTTGGCATTTGAGTCACTACCTCCGTTTCCAGCTGCATGTAAAGCTTCAATTACACACAGTATGACCTCACTCCTGGGATGAAACGTTTGTCTTTCTGCACTAGCAGGATTTGTCCGCTTCCGCCTCCTCTCATGAGCGAGCGACTTCCACTGCTGAGTGCAGGAAATACGTCACAGAGAAACGCCTCCAAATCTCTGTTTGGTGTTTGTTAGTCCGCCGTGTGGACGGCGTAACGATCAGGCCGTACGCCGTTAGCTACACTAGCTTGGTGTTGAGTGTGAGGTGTTGTGCGGTGTTTACTTTTTAACACACCGTTTGTATTTGTATTGTATCTGATGGTGCAACAGGTTTAACAGGGTTCGATAAAGACATTTTAATACGGCGAACAAGGTGCATCTCGTGAACTCATGACCTGTAACGTGGATAGGAAACGTGATGGAACGTTGCTGCGCGGTTGGACTTGTTGTTTTATCTCTGATGCATGTTGCTCTGGTTTATTGTGCATTCATATTTTGGCAGCAAAGCTTGGAAGACACATTGGGATGGTGTGTGAGCTGCGTTATACGCTGGGTAAAATAATAATAATAATAATAATAATAATAATAATAATAATGCAAGACACATTACTTACATTACTTATTTTTATTTTTTCCTCACTCAACACTGGAATGTTACTGGGCTTTAAGTGTGTGTTTAACGCACTATACCACCGGGAACCTGGGAAGGAACATGGGAATGGGATGTTGTAAAGTGGGCTATAATGAACTTCTTTCCATCGAGTAATGAAGAACAGCTGCATTCCAGAAATACAGCTGTGATGTGCCATGCTGACACCACGCTCACAGAGCGTTTATGAAGGTGTTCAGTCATCCAGCTCGGTTAGGACGGAGTACAGGAACCTTGAACGTGAACGTATAGAAGGTTTCTCCACTCATCTGAGGAGCTTCTGCGTTTATTACTTGAAACGCCTGAAGCTGGAGAGGGGATTTTGTACATCTTCCAATGGCAGCACTTCCCAAAGTGTTTTATTCCTCTTATGCCAGCAGTTTAAACAGGCATTCCCTCACCAGACACTCTCTCTCTCTCTCTCTCTCTCTCTCGCTCTAAGAATTACTTTGTTAAGCAACAATCCGTTTATAATTATTATTCATTCATTATTAGTCGTAGATTACGTGGAGCGTCCGCCGTGTCCAGTACGAGCTGTAACTATAGAAACAATAACATGTTATAACGAGCGTATTAATATTAACGTTCACGTCACAGCCGGAACTACGTCGTGCTGCTATACGAAAACAACGCACACCTTCTGACCAATCAGATTCGAGCATTCAGAAGCGCTGTGGTATAAGGAGACTCAGTCTGGCCAATCGGAATGAAGAATTCAGTAGCGGTGTTGTGTAATAGAGGATGGAACGAGCTGAGCAAAAACGTTTATCAACAAAACACGGATGCTATAATTATTCTTCAAGGTAGATGATTTGTGACGGTGTTAAAGCGTGGAAGACGTGATTGTACGTGCAGCTGGAGGGATAATAACGAGGAGCATTAGGATCGCTGTATGGACGTTCTCCTGCTGTGACCCACATTGCGTATGATTAGCTGTGGGACTGGAGCAGAAGAAGACCTCATTTCCGCCAGCTTTAGCATGTCTTACTCTTACGAGAGAGAGAGAGAGGGAGCGGGACAGGAATAGCAGCAGAATACATCACCCAGTACTGACATTTCAGCACTACTGTTATTTTTCCTCTTGAATATGAGAACTCGTTTGGTAGTAACCCGTTTTAAAATGAAGACTGTAAGGAAAGTTCGGCCTGACTTGCAAATACAGTCAGGGCCAGAATTATTTGCAACCTTGCTAAAGATTGGTTATGAAAAAATGTTACTGACACTTCATTTAACCTAAATTCCTTACCTTAATCTTTAAAGATGCGAGCTAACGTTATGCTAGCCGCTGTATGTACATACTAAAATTAGCTGAAGCGAGCTAACGTTACGCTAACCGCTGTGTGTAAATACTAAAATTAGCTGAAGCGAGCTAACGTTACGCTAACCGCTGTGTGTAAATACTAAAATTAGCTGAAGCGAGCTAACGTTATGCTAACCGCTGTGTGTAAATACTAAAATTAGTTGAAGCGAGCTAATGTAACGCTAACCGCTGTGTGTAAATACTAAAATTAGCTGAAGCGAGCTAACATTATGCTAACTGCTGTGTGTAAATATTAAAATTAGCTGAAGCGAGCTAACGTAACGCTAATCGCTGTGTGTAAATACTAAAATTAGTTGAAGTGAGCTAACGTTATGCTAACTGCTGTATGTACATACTAAAATTAGCTGAAGCGAGCTAATGTTACGCTAACCGCTGTGTGTAAATACTAAAATTAGCTGAAGCGAGCTAACGTTATGCTAACCGCTGTGTGTAAATACTAAAATTAGCTGAAGCGAGCTAACGTAACGCTAATCGCTGTGTGTAAATACTAAAATTAGTTGAAGTGAGCTAACGTTATGCTAACTGCTGTATGTACATACTAAAATTAGCTGAAGCGAGCTAATGTTACGCTAACCGCTGTGTGTAAATACTAAAATTAGCTGAAGCGAGCTAACGTTATGCTAACCGCTGTGTGTAAATACTAAAATTAGCTGAAGCGAGCTAACGTTATGCTAACCGCTGTGTGTAAATACTAAAATTAGTTGAAGTGAGCTAACGTTATGCTAACCGCTGTATGTACATACTAAAATTAGCTGAAGCGAGCTAATGTTACGCTAACCGCTGTGTGTAAATACTAAAATTAGCTGAAGCGAGCTAACGTTATGCTAACTGCTGTGTGTAAATATTAAAATTAGCTGAAGCGAGCTAACGTAACGCTAATCGCTGTGTGTAAATACTAAAATTAGCTGAAGCGAGCTAACGTTATGCTAACTGCTGTATGTACATACTAAAATTAGCTGAAGCGAGCTAACATTATGCTAACCGCTGTGTGTAAATACTAAAATTAGCTGAAGCGAGCTAACGTAACGCTAATCGCTGTGTGTAAATACTAAAATTAGCTGAAGCGAGCTAACGTTATGCTAACCGCTGTATGTACATACTAAAATTAGCTGAAGCGAGCTAACGTTATGCTAACTGTTGTGTGTAAATACTAAAATTAGCTGAAGCGAGCTAATGTAACGCTAACCGCTGTGTGTAAATACTAAAATTAGCTGAAGCGAGCTAACGTTATGCTAACCGCTGTATGTACATACTAAAATTAGCTGAAGCGAGCTAACGTTACGCTAACCGCTGTGTGTAAATATTAAAATTAGCTGAAGCGAGCTAATGTTACGCTAACCGCTGTGTGTAAATACTAAAATTAGTTGAAGCGAGCTAACGTTACGCTAACCGCTGTGTGTAAATATTAAAATTAGCTGACGCGAGCTAACGTTAAGCTAACCGCTGTGTGTCAGTACTAAAATTTTGTTAGTTTTGTTAGTAAGCGAGCTAACATTCCCAATTTTTATCATTTTATTTATTGGAGTTTGTTCCCAACTTCACTTATTTATTCCTAATGACATGTTCATTCTTAGAACTCTGATGACAATTTGCATGATTTCATTGCTCTAGGGAACGGTAGATGAAATATGTGGCACATTTAGAGAGCTAAAAGGTGTGGCGCTCCAAAATAATGGTCACTCGGAACTCCACTTTTAAGTCATTTTTATTGGAAATTCAGTATTAAGAACTCTAACGGCATGACGAGCTTGATTATTCTCCCGTCAAAGTGCGTTTCGGAAAAGGGTGACCAGATGCAAACAGACCAAACGTGGGACGTGTAGTAAGTTTGTGTGGAACAATGTGGGACATATTCCATATAACACCCAAAGGCCTACCATTTTGATGTCTATCTAAATGAATAAAAACACGTACACTCGGCCCATTTACTTATATTTACTTGTAGTTATGTCTTTTGTATCAAACGATGCAACAAAGAGAAACATTACTGCATACAAAATTAAGTGGGACACAAAGGATTTCTATGGCTTGACGTCACGTGAGCCCAGTTTGATGACAGGCTTCAATATTTTCTTCACAGCCATTGGATGAAGGTCAGATTTGGCTCCACCCCCTGGGGTCGGTTGCTTCGTCAGCGATGCAACTGATGTTTTCCGTCTATTTCAGTTTATAACTTACTGAAAAATGATCGTAGAAACATGACAGAAGTAATAAGTAAAACCTGAGTGTAACCCTTTCCCAGATTCGGGTAGGGAATGAGGAAGCTGGAGGCTTGAAATAACTCAAAAGGCACTAGGGGTTTCAGGGGTTTTATTTTATAGACACACACACACACACACACACACACGCACACACTCTGTGCTGATTGGCTCTCTCTGTTTGGCTCACTGCAACACAGAACGTTCATTACTTTAATTCCCTGCAGGTGTGCAATCCTTACCGCTCACCTTCTCCGGCTCCGCCCTCCATTCAAAAACCGGCGCTCGAGCACGCCCCCGCTTCCACACTTAGTCTGATCAAACTTTTGATTTCCAATCAAAATGCGGGAAATAGTTGCAGGATGTGGGACATACTGATAGGGGATGAATGAATGAATGAGGAACGAATAGAAAAATGTGGTGTTTGATGATGTCATGTGGGGTAGTAAAGCGAGAACGTCATCGGGAACGCCAAACCAAAACGACTTGTGTTTTTCACGAGTCGCCGTCTTCAGGTCCGAGTCAAGTCTCGAGTCAGCTGTAAACGAGTCCAAGTCGCAGACTCGAGTTTCCGTCTCTGCTGTCTAATCAAACCAAGTAGCTAAATTGGCCTGGATTCTGCTTTCTGGGTTTGCTTATTTGCGAGTTCATGTGGTGTGAAGCAAAATTAGTAGGCCCTGTTTACACGAGTGCGTTTGTGTTTTAAAACGGCGTTTTAAAATGTAAACGATCCTCGTCCACGCTGGCGTTCCCGCCGTGTTTCAGACACGATCTCCGTCCACACTAGACGACCGAAAACGCACGTCACATGACCATTCATGCACACTGGGCATGCGCACACAAGTGTAAACAGGAAGTTGGTCGCTAGTCACTGGGAGGCAAAACAAACCGGCGTTCCGTGTGTGGCGTACGCCGCTCAAAATGAGATTTGTTGGCGAGCGCTCTAATCGTAGCTCGTCTCTTGCGCATGTAGACAGCCGCAGTATTATAAAATACAGAATTGAACGGCACAACGGCTGCTAAGAATGACAACAAATCCAGCAAAGCTTGCGGTTCAGTCTCCGTGTTGTTGTGTATACGATCGAGGTAGCGTAACGGTCATGTGGTAAGCGCTTGACGAGTCAGGGAAGGATATGAATGATCCAGACCCAATCAGGGAGAGAATGTGGGCGGAGCCACGCCTTCGTTTTCAAAAGTCTTCGTTTTGGTCTGTTTCCACTGAAACGTGAGGCCGGAGTTTCCAAACTAAACCGGGGTCTTTGGCGTTTCCAAAAGTCTCCGTTTTCGAGGGTCGGAAACGCCGGAGTAGCGTGGACGACAGGCGTAACCGTAGCAACAGCTGTGTGTTTTAAAACGAAAATGCACAAGTGTAAACAGGGACTAAAAGTGCATTCTTTTTGGCTGATAGTGAGTCTTGCCATTAATCTTGCTATTAATAATCCTGTTCATAGTCAGTCTCACTGCTCCTGAGAACTAGCATTTCTCCAAACCTTGTGCTGCTGTGTGTGTGTGTGTGTGTGTGTGTGTGTGTGTGTTCTTTATTCAACTATCTCACACTTGTTTCTGGTAATTTGGAGCAAATTCACTCTTGCAGCACTTTGTAAGTGTCAGGCTCTTCTATCGGCTCCGTGTCTCGATTTGGCTTCTGCGTGACTTGTAAGCCTCTTTGGATGAGTGTGTTTGCCCCATGAATAAATGTAAATGTCACAAGCTGCGCTTTACTATTTATAAAGTGTCTGTATAGAATTTATGACACATGCAGCGCTTCGATCCAAATGTTTTACAGATTTTTTAACGTCTTAAAATTGCTGCTCGTCATTGAGTTAATCTTCTTAAAGCACTTTTCTCATTATCCAGTAATACAAGTGTGTATTAAAGATGGATCCTGTGGGTTGTGTGTGGAGCTGCAACAGCTAATCGATAAAATGGATAATAATCGCTGATGAAAATCGTTATCAACGAATCTCATTATAGATTAGTCGGTCTGCGGGCGACACGGGGCGTGTTTACTCCCCACGTTACTTATGTTCTGAAAACACGCTACGGAGAATAAATACTTAAAAAATAAAGTTGTCTCCCAAACGACATACTAAACACTTACACTATGCACTATGTACACTACCGTACTCTAATGTGTGAAGATTAGGAAGGTAATATCGTCTCAAACGGAACACGAGCGGTTTTTGTACTAACCGGAAGTATAAGCCGCTTCCTAGACGAGGACACGCGACGTCAAACGCACGTGATCCGACGCCGCTAGCTTTAGCTAACGAGTTTAATTCAGGTTTCTGGTCATTATATGCTGTATTTTACACGCGATACGGTGTAACTTCTGTCGTTTATTATGACAGGAGCGATCTGTTAGCGGCGAGGCCGCGTTGCTCGTCAGCGTAGACGCGGTGATGAGCGCAAGTCAGATCTGTAACGTCTGATTAAAACGGTACGGTTTTAAAAGTAAACGCAAGATAAAACAATATGCTAAAGGCAGCGAGTAAGAGAAAGCATAAGGTGCAATGAAAAACTAACAACAAAATCTACCTGTCTTACAAAGTTTATATTTGTAACACTAAGTTTGTGAATTTTATTTTAAAATATTACTGAAAGTTTGCCCCCCCCATCCGATTAATCATGAAAATAATAACCGTCCGATTGTTTTATTTGCAGTATCGACCGTATACACGTCTTTCAATGAGAATCAGTGTACGTTTCATCGGGTGTGTGTTTCTATTTTTACGCTCCTGTCACTCTATTTTGGCGCTGGATGGTGGGATTCAGAACAACAAGCTAAACTGCTATCCTCTTCCTGTTTACGAACATGTCATTTCCTCTCGCTCTCCCTGAGATTCCGATTGGCTGTCTGATTCTCCTGGAGTATTTTGAGTTTTTTTTTCCCCTCTGTAGTATTGCCTGCAGGTGTCAGTTGTTATCATTTTCTTTCCGTAGTCAGGATCAATTTGAATTGCAAACACTGAAGCACAGATGATTTACAACTTTGTGAGCATCGTGCTTTGCATATTTGAAATATATCCGTGGCAACATTGCGCTTGTTTTGTTCATATGTAGTTTATACGTATGTGTCCAAAAGTATCAGAGTTCAAGTACATATTGAGTGCATAAAGTACAAGTATATTTTATATGTGTAATGAACAAACTGCTAGGTAACAGCAATGCCCAGTGTCAGTTAGGTCGAACCTTTACCCAGCGGTGTTCATTAGCATACCTCAGGGGCATTCCCTACTTCCCTGTGTAATGAGTATTTTCTCTCACACCAGCACACTGAGATTTCCACCTGAAATACAGCTGTACTGGTATCCTGGAAACCTAGAGCATTATTATGGGATGCCTGGGTTAATCTGAGGTTTTGTCTTCACGTTGCTGTTGGTATTCTGGAAGTTGTTTAAAGTGGGGATAATACCTAACCCAGGCATAGTCCTGATTAATGGCGCTGTTTAAAATGACAGGGCTCGGCGTCTGTTCTGTAATTTACTCCTGTCCGCTAAGCTTTTAGGAAACTATGCTGAGTCAGATTATTCTTTTATAATAATAATAATAAGAGGAAGAAGAAGAAGAAGAAGTATAATACAGTACAGTATAATCATTAAAATTGTAGTATTTTCATGGGATTTTGAGTGTTTTCCCATAAGAAAGGTAACAAGAAGGACCACTTCAGGAAGCTAAGAACTCTTTAACTACCCCCCCCCCCCAAAAAAAAAAAACCCTCTCTAAAGAACCTCTCTCTCTTTTTTTTCAAAGTGTTTGCAGTTTAATGAAAATCAAAGGATGAGGATCGGCGACTTTCTGACTCAAATGGGAGATAAACTTACAGGAATAGATGTAACATTAATAACATGGGGGCACACGGTGGCTTAGTGGTTATCACGTTCGCCTCACACCTCCAGGGTCGGGGGTTCGATTCCCACCGTGGCCCTGTGTGTGTGGAGTTTGCATGTTCTCCCCGTGCTGCCGGGGTTTCCTCCGGGTACTCCGGTTTCCTCCCCCAGTCCAAAGACATGCATGGTAGGCTGATTGGCGTGTCCAAAGTGTCCGTAGTGTATGAATGGGTGTGTGAGTGTGTGTGTGATTGTGCCCTGCGATGGATTGGCACCCTGTCCAGGGTGTACCCCGCCTTGTGCCCGATGCTCCCTGGGATAGACTCCAGGTTCCCCCGTGACCCTGAAAAGGATAAGCGGTATAGAAGATGGATGGATGGATTAATAACATGATGGTGCAGTTGTGTAGAAGGTTGTGAGTTTGAGTCTCAGAAACACTGCTGGACCCTTATGGTTTATTCATATTTCAGCAAAGTAAAACTTTTTTTTTTCGGACCTTCCGTTCGTTTTTTTGTTTTTTACGTGACAGATAAAGAAAAATGCCTTCAGGACGTCAGAACGTGACTCAGGATTGTGTAACGTGGTGTGGGTTTCCTCAGGAGTCACGGTGAAGCTGCATGCTGAAATTAATGCTGTACAACATGGACTAAACAACCCCTAAACAACCAGTTAATTACATTGATTTGGAAGTGTAATATATTCACTCGAACGCGCATCGAGTGGGAGATAAATATGTTAATAAATATGTTCAAACTGAAGGCTCATTTAAAGCATAATGTTCATGCTGGGTGATATTGAATCATTTTGAAACATGAATAGAGAGAGAAAATGTACTATATGAGGTCTGGTTTAATTAGTTTCACTGTTTCAGTGTGGTATATACTTTACTCTGGACAGGTAAACTTGCTTTCATTTCAAGACACACCTTCAGCGCAGCTACCTGCCTGCAGTAGAACTACAGGAAGTCCCATAAAACTCCACACATAGGGGACAGTAACACTTCATTATCAACAATCCAAAAAGACCGGGAATGTTCCGGACCAACCGAGAAGAAGTGGACGTCCACGAACATCCGCTGATGAAGACACAACCGACGTGGTGCTGGCGTACATACTCCCCTATAAAGTGCTGTGAAAAAGTATTTGCCCCATCCTTATTTCTTGTAAGGAAATATATCTATATCTTATTTCTTAAATCTAAGATAAAACAAAGGTACCTGAGTAAACACAAATTACAGTTTTAAATTATGATGTTATTTATAGAAGCAAGAAAGTTATCCAATAGTAAATGGGCCTGTGTGAAAATGTATTTGAACCCCATGGTTACTAATACCCCAAATCTATGAAACTGCATTGGTAATGGGGTTCAGCTGGACTAGACTCAACCAGGCCTGATTACTGCAAACCCTGCTCAGTCACATCAACACTTAAATAGAGTTCTTTTTCAACAGCATGAGGTTGGTTAAAAGGTCTTACACAGTAACACACTATGCTCCGAAGTTGAAAGAAATTCTAGAAATTCTAAGGAAGAGGGTGATTGAAATACATCAGTCTGGGAAGGGTTACAAAGCTATTTCAAAGGCTCTGGGACTCCAAAGAACTACAGCGAGAGCCATTATCTCCAAATGGAAAAACTCAGCACAGTAGTGGACCTTCCCAGAAGTGGCCGAAGTTCCAAAATTCAAAAGAATGGCTTCCATGGAAGAGTGGTGAGGTGAAAACCACTGCTAACCCAGAGGAACATTAAGGCTCATCCGAATTTTGCTAAAACACACCTTGATGATCCTCAAACCTTTTGGGAGAATGTTCAGTGGACTGATGAGTGGAAAGTGGAACTGTTTGGAAGACAAGAGTCCCGTTACATCTGTCGTAAACCAAACATCGAATTCCACAAAATGAACATCATACCTACGGTCAAGCATGGTGGTGGAAGTGTGATGGTGTGGGGATGCTTTACTGCTTCAGGGTCTGGGCAACTTGCAGTAATTGAGGGAAACATGAATTCTGCTCTCTACCTGAAAATCCTAAAGGAGAATGTCCGGTCCAGCAAATGGATTATGCAGGAATACAAATAATCCAAAGCGTAGGAGTAAATCCTAGTCCTAAATGTAAGTGAAAGTCTAATCTGCGGTTATCAGAAGTGTTTGGTTGCAGTTATTGCTGATAACGGTGGCACAACCAGATTGTAAGTTTCAATATGTGCTCTTCGGCAGTTCTGAGATTTAAACTCACGACCTTCCAGTCACTAAACTAAACCGTACATGGTACGCGACGACTGTCCCATCTCATCAGCGGCGTAGAAGCGTTTTATGACCCTTAAATCATGATTTGATCAACCAAAGCGATTTTTGAGAACTGCTTTTGAATTATTCATCTACGTGAGACAGATATACATCACTGATTACATGAAACAGTTTTGCTGATTGCAGGTATGGAAATAACTCACAATGCTTCCTAAACCAGTTCTCCCACTGTCCCATTAGCTTTCCGTCATGTCCATTATTTATTAAAGCGTTCGGTGGATTGAGGACTCTCAGTGCTGCCGGTTCATCGAGCCCCATCTCCCAGCTTTATTGTTATCGATGCTGAGATGCTGGTTGAATAGATGAGCTTTCAGTACTAAATGCTGATGCTTCACAGTACACACATTAATCACATCTACAGTTTAAATAAAAACAAACGATCGCAGTAGACGAGATGTAGAAGCGTAATGGACAATTTTTTTTTTTTTTTTTTTTTGTCTGAGGAAATTGCAGATTCAGTAGGAAGGATTTGGTGTCATTTTTCCAGCAACTGTGAGGAAAATGTGTAAGGAATAAATCATTTCGGGGGTGCTGTTATAGCAAAATAATCAACATTGGGGTGGTGCGATGACTGTTATCACCCTGAAGTTGATTATTTTCCTGTAATGTCTCAAAGTGTTTTATTCCCCTTACACCACAGCAATTTGCCAACAATTGCATTATTATTATTATTATTATTATTATTATATTAATTTGTATTCATTTGTAGTTACATTTAATGTTTTGAAGTCCACAAGACATGTTCGTTCCTGTTAACATTGACGTTAAATCACATACCGCAGCTTTAAGTCTTGGGATAAGTTACATTTCTGTGTTTTTGATATATCTGATTCATATCGATTAAAAAAACACCCCTCATAAAACTGGTTCTCTTACAATAATATCTGAGGTTGTTATTGCGATGTGCAGTAGTCTGAGCATGCTGTGGTTCAGAGACCGCTTCAGGCCATGAAGCTCCAGCGTGTTCATTACTGGAGCTGTGAATGATGCGGTGTGTGTGTGCGTAACATTATGTGTTATGGCTAGATGAAAGAGAGTGTCTGGTTTACAGCCTGAAAAGATAAATGATTGAGACTTGGTCTCTGAAAAATTCTCGCTAAAAAACGGCTCATTAGAAAAAATCTTTTCAGTATGTTATTTATATTTCAAGTGAAGTCAGGTGTATTTCTGTAATGCCTTCTCTAATGAAATATGTCTCAAAGTGCCGTCATAAAGGAGTAACCAGAAAAGGATGTGCATCAATAAAGCAAGTAAAAACATTACAGTAAGGTAACTAGGATTAAAAGCTTTGAGATCAGTTATCTTTAACCGTTGCTTGGACTCGAAGGTGTCCAGGTCTTTTCTGTGTGTCACAGCTCTGAGATTGTGGAACATCTTACCATTTGTCTTTTATTTCATTGCCCGGATTTAGCCGAGATGATGTACGACCTCTAAAAAAGGCAGAGTCCTTCAAGAGCGAGGACGGGTCGAGGCTCACCGATCTGCCAACAGATGCGTCAGCGAATAATCCGACACTTTGAGAAGAACATTCCCCAAAGACAAATCGGGAGGATTTTGGGCGTTTCACCTTCTACAGCGCACAATATAATTAAAACATTCAACGAATCCGGTCAAATCTCGGTGCGTAAAGGGCAAGACCGAAAACCGCTTCTGAATGCGCGTGATCGCCGATCCCTCAGACGTCACTGTCTTAAAAACCGTCATGAGTCTGTAATGGAGATCCTGACATGGGCTCGGGAATACTTTGGTAATCCTTTGTCAGTCGACACCGTTCGCCGCTGCATCCACAGATGCAAGTTAAGGCTTTACTCCGCTTGCTAAACTTAACCAACTGGTGTCTTCACTCAGCGTCCATTTGCTTAGTTTGAAAAGGTGATGCTACACAGCGGTAAACAGTCGACTGTCCCAGCTTTTTGGAGTGTGTTGCAGTCATCAGATTTGAAATGAGTGTATAGTTTCACAAATAAATAAAATCCACAAAGTAAAACATCAAATAATGTGTCAGTGACGTATTTTTAGTATAGTACAGCGTGAATTGAATATTCAAGCGACTCTTTTTGTTTTTGCATTTTCCATACTGTCCCAACTTTTTTGGAATTGGGGTTGTAGTTTCAATCTCACTCGCTAACGACTTAAACACTAATCAGTGTGAAAAGTATGGTTTTTGATTTGCATGTTACAGTCTAGGATTCACACTAGCTTCATTGGCAGACTGGCAAAGCAATCTAATGCTGCGTTCCATACCCAATACAAAGTGGGGGCAGTTGTGGCTTGGCGGTTAAGGCTCTGGGTTACTGATCAGAAGATCGGGGGGTTCAAGCCCCAGGGGTTTCAAGCCCCGGGGGTGCCAAGCTGCCACTGTTGGGCAAAGCCCTCAACCCTCTCTGCTCCAGGTGTGCTGTATCATGCCTAACCCTGTGCTCTGACCTGATCTTCCTGACATGCTGGGGTATACAAATAAAAGAATTTCACCGTGCTGTAATGTATACGTGATCAATAAAGACTCATTATCATTAAACCACTAAAAACATCCTCTGAACTTGCAATTTCAACTTGGGGGAACTTCAATTTCAACTTTCTCAGCGACCAATTCAATACCAGCTACAGCGTAAACCCCCTTTTCTAGATTTCAGTGAGTTTATAGTAGCATTGGCTTTAGATCAGTTACTAATCAGACTAGGCCTAGACTACTTTTACTTGCGTGATAGTGAATTGTCTGTAGCCTTCTTGGGAACACATTGGCATTTTAAACAGCAATTTGATGTTAAAAACATAAAAATACATCAGACGCTAAAATGATAAGATGAAGCTGTTTGGTGTCAGGGTATGACCACGGTATGCTCAACCTACCCTAAAATCAACACATGGTGTAGCATGTAGTGTTTTTTTTAAAAATAAAGGATGTTGGAATAAAAGGTGGGGGAAATATGAGTGGGGAAATGACTATAGGTTGCGAGTCATGCTTGAAGCCACTGACCTGGATTTGGTTCAGCTGTTGAGAGATGAGCACAGGAAGATGAATAGCCAACGTTAACCCCTGCTGGGAGCTTCTCATGCTTTCCTTTCTCTCATTCTGTCTTTTCTTCGCTTTCTCTTGATGAAGATTTATTTTCCCATCTCACTCCTACCCTCTTTTTTGCTGTCTCATTTCACTCTTTCTCCGTACTACAGACTACCGTGCTATGGTCAGGCTTCAAATCACACGAGAAGCCATTGTGTGGTCTCGGAGTGAACGTCTAACACTCATGTGATGTGCTTAGTGTTAAAGGTGACTCGATGATGTGATTATCATTGCATATATTTATTTTTGATATTTGATGAAATAAAAAGCGTCCTCATGTATGGACTCGGAAGGTTGGACGCCACTGCGTCCTTTTCTTTCTTCTTTCGTGTATGTAATTATATTCCCATCTGTTTGTTTGGCCTTTTCCTCTTTCTCTCCAGAGTCATGTTTCGCAAACGGCCACCATAAGCGTCTGTCTCTGGAGTTTACACTTTACAGCTTGGCCAGCTTAAACTGAAGAGGATTTTTCCAAGAACTTGTACAGTACAGTCTAAACTGTGGTCTGGAGTCTGTGATTCCAGCATGGGATCCCGAACAGCACTTAGTCTTCCACGGATTTCTCATTATGGAAAAGAAAGGTGTTTTCTATAAATAGCGTTCTCCAGAGAGGGAATTGTGAGAAGAAAAAAAGCTGCAACGTGTGTGAGGAATCATGGAAAAATGATTTTTAATCACTCCTCCCAGTTTTCAACTACAGCTAGACGTGTTAACACAAGGATATAACGGACATACTCATTATATCTCGAACAAACAACTTAAAAAAACACCTGACCAATCTCAGTTAAACACTATCAAACACCAGTAATATCCAATGAACACCATTACACACCAGCAGTCTCCATCAATCATCACGATTCTCCAACAAATACTAATAAGATCCATTAAACACTGCAGATTTCCATCAAAACACTGATCCATCCATCTTCTATACCGCTTTATCCTTTTCAGAGTCACGGGGAACCTGGAGACTATCCCAGGGAGCATTGGGCACAAGGCGGGGTACACCATGGACAGGGTGCCAATCCATTGCAGGGCACAATCACACACACACACTCACACACCCATTCATACACTGCGGACACTTTGGACACGCCAATCAGCCTACCATGCATGTCTTTGGACTGGGGGAGGAAACCGGAGTACCCGGAGGAAACCCCCGCAGAACATGCAAACTCCACACACACAGGGAATCGAACCCCCGACCCTGGAGGTGTGAGGCGAACATGCTAACTACTAAGCCACCGTGCGCCCCAAAACACTGATAAACTCCATCAAGCACAAGCAATCTCCATTTCCACCAACTGGCAGAAACACCGACAATCTCCATCAAACACCATTAACTTCCATTAGACACCAACTTTCACCAAAAAAAAAAACACAGCTAAAGACAACGTTCTCCTTTAAACAGTCCATGCAGGATTTTGCTGAGGTTTTTTTTTTTCAAAATCTGCGATGCACTTTGCAGAGATTTGTGTGCTTTTTTTTTTGCGGAAAACTACTTGAATCGCACGAAATTGTTTTGCGCGGTATTTCACAGCGATGTTTGCTGGTAAATGAGACCTTTTAATTGTAATCATGTTCGATGCTTGTGAATCGAACGGGGCCGTGTTGTCATGACGTCACATGACGCATCTTGGCCCAGATCTGCGGAAAATCTGCAAATATTGCGGAGTTTCCTCGATTTTGCGTTCATTTCTGCGGTCGCTAAATCCTGGAGGGACCGTTTAAATACAAAACACCAAAAACACAACATTCATAAACAATCTTAAACCAGCTCTGTCAAACACCAACATGCTCTGTCAAACACCAACATGCTCCGTCAAACACCAACATGCTCTATCAAACACCAACGTTCTCCGTCAAACACCAACATTCTCCGTCAAACACCAACATGCTCCGTCAAACACCACCATTCTCTGTCAAACACCAACATGCTCCGTCAAACACCAACATTCTCCGTCAAACACCATCATTCTCCGTCAAACACCAACATTCTCCGTCAAACACCAACATGCTCCGTCAAACACCACCATTCTCTATCAAACACCAACATGCTCCGTCAAACACCATCATTCTCCGTCAAACACCAACATTCTCCGTCAAACACCAACATTCTCCGTCAAACACCATCATTCTCTATCAAACACCAACATGCTCCGTCAAACACCACCATTCTCTGTCAAACACCAACATGCTCCGTCAAACACCAACATTCTCTGTCAAACACCATCATTCTCCGTCAAACAACAACATTCTCCGTCAAACACCATCATTCTCCGTCAAACAACAACATTCTCCGTCAAACACCATCATTCTCCGTCAAACAACAACATTCTCCGTCAAACACCATCATTCTCCGTCAAACAACAACATTCTCCGTCAAACACCATCATTCTCCGTCAAACAACAACATTCTCCGTCAAACACCATCATTCTCCGTCAAACAACAACATTCTCCGTCAAACACCATCATTCTCCGTCAAACACCAACATTCTCCGTCAAACACCATCATGCTCCGTCAAACACCAACATGCTCTGTCAAACACCAACATTCTCTACCAATCACCAACATTCTCTGTCAAACACCAACATGCTCTGTCAAACACCAACATTCTCTGTCAAACACCAACATGCTCTATCAAACATCAACATGCTCTATCAAACACCAGCATTCTCTACCAATCACCAACATGCTCTATCAAACACCAACATTCTCTACCAATCACCAACATTCTCTGTCAAACACCAACATGCTCTGTCAAACATCAACATGCTCTACCAATCACCAACATGCTCTACCAATCACCAACATTCTCTGTCAAACACCAACATGCTCTGTCAAACACCAACATGCTCTACCAATCACCAACATGCTCTGTCAAACACCAACATTCTCTGTCAAACACCAACATGCTCTATGAAATCACCAACATTCTCTGTCAAACACCAACATGCTCTGTCAAACACCAACATGCTCCGTCAAACACCAACATGCTCCGTCAAACACCAGCATGCTCTATCAAACACCAACATGCTCTATCAAACACCAACATGCTCCGTCAAACACCAACATTCTCTACCAATCACCAACATTCTCTGTCAAACACCAACATGCTCTATCAAACACCAACATGCTCTACCAATCACCAACATGCTCTGTCAAACACCAACATTCTCTGTCAAACACCAACATGCTCCGTCAAACACCATCATTCTCCGTCAAACACCAACATTCTCCGTCAAACACCATCATTCTCCGTCAAACACCAACATTCTCCGTCAAACACCATCATTCTCCGTCAAACACCAACATTCTCCGTCAAACACCATCATTCTCCGTCAAACACCAACATGCTCTGTCAAACACCAACATTCTCTACCAATCACCAACATTCTCTGTCAAACACCAACATGCTCTGTCAAACACCAACATTCTCTGTCAAACACCAACATGCTCTATCAAACATCAACATGCTCTATCAAACACCAGCATTCTCTACCAATCACCAACATGCTCTATCAAACACCAACATTCTCTACCAATCACCAACATTCTCTGTCAAACACCAACATGCTCTGTCAAACACCAACATTCTCTGTCAAACACCAACATGCTCTATCAAACATCAACATGCTCTATCAAACACCAGCATTCTCTACCAATCACCAACATGCTCTATCAAACACCAACATTCTCTACCAATCACCAACATTCTCTGTCAAACACCAACATGCTCTATCAAACATCAACATGCTCTATCAAACACCAGCATTCTCTACCAATCACCAACATGCTCTATCAAACACCAACATTCTCTACCAATCACCAACATTCTCTGTCAAACATCAACATGCTCTACCAATCACCAACATGCTCTACCAATCACCAACATTCTCTGTCAAACACCAACATGCTCTGTCAAACACCAACATGCTCTACCAATCACCAACATGCTCTGTCAAACACCAACATTCTCTGTCAAACACCAACATGCTCTATGAAATCACCAACATTCTCTGTCAAACACCAACATGCTCTATCAAACACCAACATGCTCCGTCAAACACCAACATGCTCCGTCAAACACCAGCATGCTCTATCAAACACCAACATGCTCTATCAAACACCAACATGCTCCGTCAAACACCAACATGCTCCGTCAAACACCAGCATGCTCTATCAAACACCAACATGCTCTATCAAACACCAACATGCTCCGTCAAACACCAACATTCTCTACCAATCACCAACATTCTCTGTCAAACACCAACATGCTCTATCAAACACCAACATGCTCTACCAATCACCAACATGCTCTGTCAAACACCAACATTCTCTGTCAAACACCAACATTCTCTGTCAAACACCAACATGCTCCATCAAACACCAGCATGCTCTATCAAACACCAGCGTTCTCCGTCAAACATTCTCCATCAAACATGCTCTATCAAACACCAACATTCTCCGTCAAACACCGACATGCTCCGTCAAACACCACCATTCTCTGTCAAACACTAAGAATTTTCTCTGAAAACTAAAACAAACACCAACATAGTATATATTCTGTCTCCCTCCTTGGTGACCTTTTGTGCTTCTCACAGCTTTTAAGGCACTAAATAGACTCCAGTGTTGTGGTATTTTTGCTAAGACGGCAGAAAGCGCAGGCGTATTCCGCTGAAACGTTCTCGTCTTGGAGATTTGCTTGCCGCAGCGGTGATGCGTGAAATCGCAGCAGCACACCAGATCCCGCTTGAGAGTACGAGTTCAGGACACTTAAGAGGAAACGGAGAATTCCCCTTTGCCCATTCGCAATCTGTTGTTCCATGTTTAGGAAATGGAAAAAAGGACAAACAGCCGCGCAGTCAAAACAAACTGTAGGCTTTATTCGTTTCTTTTGTTGTTGTAATGTTTGTAGGATGTTTATGGACCGTTAACACTCACCAGATGTGGGACTTTTGTTCAGCTGCTTTGGAAACTAGAAGAAGAGTTGCTGTGCTAAACAAGCTGAAACTTTTTTCCCTAGATCCTTCTGTTTGTTTTCTATCAGTGTCGGTATCGCCGCTGCAGTCACGTGACCGGTCCGTAAAAATGCCAGGTTATCGGGTTCGAGGCCGTGTCCTGCCTCCGTGTTAAACCTACCCACGTGTTATGCAAGACGTTGACATTCAGGACAGACAGAGTGACTTTGTTTCCTGTGTGTGCATTGTTTGAAAAACCGATCTCGTGCTTCTGAAATATGCCATTAATTATCGGTATAAAATACTGAATATAGCTCAACTACTGAAAATAATTCGACACGTTTATCGCACCTTTTCTCTATACCTTCGCTAAGCTTTAAGCTCAACCGAACACCAAGGAAATATTTAACCTTGTTTATGTATGTCCCGTTAAGATTCAGGTTTTCTGTGCTCATTCAAAATTCAGTACAGTATAGCAGGCAGCGCTACATACACTCGGGTATGGTTTATGCTTCTGTTTACACTTCACCTGTGATTGGCAGCACACTGCACACGACCTGGCTCTTCTTGCTCGGCTCGGATTCATGAATAATGGGATTGTTATGAAACTCGCGGTTGTGGGCTGGGAGTGAGAGCGAAGCATTGTTTTATTGTGTGTGTGTGGAGGGGATTTTAGCACGACTCTGGAATGTGCCGTTACCAGACTTTCACTATGAAGGGGGCGGAGTCGTGAGTGGGTGTTTTTTTACGGAAGGGAGGTATGCTCTTCGGAAAGGATTGTGTCAGACTGATCGTGTTTAGCCGTTCTGCTCATGAGGTCATGGCGTTGTTTCATACTCATTCGCGTTTTGACGCCGCCAGTGTGTTATATGTGTGTGTACTGGTTTCACAGATAAATGGGGAAAGTTGGGAAAATCAGAACTCTTTTAAATACAACGAGAACTCAACTCGTTTGCCGCATAAATCTAATCTATGATGTACGATACCATGATACGGAAATTTGAAATAGATTAGTAATACTGTTTCGTCGGGGTATAAAGATGTCATAAAGATATTTCCACGTCCCCTACAAGATTTGAACATGTTTTCAATGGGGCTAATGAGTGACACGACTCAATCGTCAGCAGATCGCAAGGTTGAATCCCAAGAGCAAGAGCAACATTAACCAATCGGGGAAGTCGGAATGCGGAAGAGGGCAGATAGAGCTTTCCTCCGAGTGTGTTTAGCGGCACTGTGACGTAGCGTGAGCAGCAGTTTGAAAAGCTGATTCTGGCTGGTTTACGTGTCTCGGAGAAAGTTTTAGCCTTCGCCCGCCCTGGTTAGTAGCCGTCATGTGATAAGGGAGAGCTAGCTGGTGGATAGGAAAATAAATAAATAAATAAATAAATAAATAAAAGCTACAACAACTAAACAAATGCTTCAGCATCAAATGTTCCAGGGTTAAATGATTATCTGTAGCACTTTTACACTACTTAAAGTCACACAGCGCATACATTACTTGATTAAACAATGATGTACAAGTATTTAGTATGGTAAATAAATAATTATATTTATGTGGTAGAAATATCAGACATTCCACAGCTAATATGATTTTATTGTATTGGTAGGATTTGTGTAAAAAATGAAATAGACACAAATTTTCATACTCATGTTGCTGACTGGTTTTTTCATGTTTTTGCTTTGGCATATGAGCACACTGGCATGGTGTGTAATTTTACCAAATGGTAAAAACACACACACACACACACACACACACACACACATCAGATGGCCACCAAATACAGCAACAGCTTCTGATGCTTTTCATGGTCAAGTCCAGAAACCTGGCAGTGAGAGACTCCACGTGGTCCAAAACACTGATATGTTCAGTGGAAACCGAGGAAAGTCTCGGGAATTCACCTACAGTAAAACAAACGAGTCACAGAGACTCAACTTTAAGAAAGGCATTAACTTTAACTTTGTGAGAGGTGTTGAACAATGTAAAGATAAAAAAAAACAGAAAAAAGGGGGAAAAAAACACTGAATCTGTTCTCCATTAAACATCACATACACCATCGAACATGATTTCCTATCAGACACCATCAATCACCAATCAAACACGAACACTTCAAACACCATCAATCACCAAATACCATCACACACCATCAAACACCACACATCACCAAATACCATCACACACCATCAAACACCATCAATCACCAAATATCATCACACACCATCAAACACCATCAATCACCAAATACCATCACACACCATCAAACACCACACATCACCAAATACCATCACACACCATCAAACACCATCAGTCACCAAATACCATCACACACCATCAAACACCATCAATCACCAAATATCATCACACACCATCAAACACCATCAATCACCAAATATCATCACACACCATCAAACACCACACATCACCAAATACCATCACACACCATCAATCACCAAATACCATCACACACCATCAAACACCATCAATCACCAAATACCATCAAACACCACACATCACCAAATACCATCACACACCATCAAACACCACACATCACCAAATACCATCACACACCATCAAAGACCATCACCAAATACCATCACACACCATCAAACACCACACATCACCAAATACCATCACACACCATCAAACACCATCAATCACCAAATACCATCACACACCATCAAACACCATCAATCACCAAATATCATCACACACCATCAAACACCATCAATCACCAAATATCATCACACACCATCAAACACCATCAATCACCAAATATCATCACACACCATCAAACACCACACATCACCAAATACCATCACACACCATCAAACACCACACATCACCAAATACCATCACACACCATCAAACACCACACATCACCAAATATCATCACACACCATCAAACACCACACATCACCAAATACCATCACACACCATCAAACACCACACATCACCAAATACCATCACACACCATCAAACACCACACATCACCAAATACCATCACACACCATCAAACACCATCAATCACCAAATACCATCACACACCATCAAACACCACACATCACCAAATACCATCACACACCATCAAACACCATCACACACCATCAAACACCACACATCACCAAATACCATCCCACACCATCAAACACCACACATCACCAAATACCATCCCACACCATCAAACACCACACATCACCAAATACCATCACACAGCATCAAAAACCACACATCACCAAATACCATCACACACCATCAAACACCAAAGTTGTATACCAGGCACTCCAAAACAAACACTATAATTACTGTATAATGTGAAAACAAAAGTACAAAATAGGAAAAACAAACATCGCCATTGTCCATCAAACACCATTACACTTAACTTATTCCAGCATTCTTGAATTCCTCATCAAACACCAATGTTATCACGCACACATTCCTCACCATTCTTCATCAAACACCAACATTCACTAGCACAAAACCATTTTCCTTCACCCTCTCAATCTCATTGTAATTCCGTCTGGGTTTACAACTAACTGAATATTTGAGTTGTAATCACAGTATATCTGAAACACCTGTGATGTGATATTCCTTCCGTATTTACTCGCTGGTTTGGAGAACATTTGTTCAGTATGTTGTGGTGTTAAGGTGATCTCAGCTCCTGGAGTATGCGCCTCAGGGAATCTGCTCTGAGGTGAGCAGCTGTTGGCTTATGGTTGAGAAAAGCCTTTGAGAGAGTTGTACAGTTTTTAGAGCATAGTAAGGCTTCCGTCTCCTGCTGCACATTATGTGAGTGTTTGTGTGACTGTGTGTTTTTGTTGTCTTTGCTTGAGGCTCTTTTGGGGTCCTTGTGTGTTTCTGCTCTGTCCAGCAGCGTTTTATTCTTGCTCCCCCACTGTTAGTTTTTTTTCTCCATGCTGCTATTTATTTTCACCGCTGAATGTCTTTCATTCCATTCGATAAGATTAAACATGGATATTTCATCCGACTGCATGATGGGAAAGCAGTGTAGAAATGTCTTAGAGCTGCCACAAGTTTACTTGACTTAAGATAAGACTTGGTGTGTTTCATTTCATTATCTCAGGAATATTTTGATATGCTACTGACCGCAGCAACAGGGTCTGGTGGTTGTTCAGACTCCAAACCTGGCACTGAGACGCAATTTGTCCTTGTTTAGTGGAGAAAAAGAGAACCCTGAGTTATACTTGATGCAATACTGTAGAAGACTATCAAATAATGAAAAATTCCAAATTTTGACTTAAAAATTCCATTTTTCACAGTGACATTAGTCATGCAAGAGTAAACCTAGTCTCTTTCACAGAAAGACTGACATGGCAAACACGGGATTATCTTGTTTACTCACCACTAACTTCTTCAAACAAAACTCTCAAGTACTTTTAAAGATGGGATTCCACTAACCTTTTTCAATCCAGTAAGCATGTCTTGCTCCAGGCTGTCACACGGAAGTGTGCATACATGGAAGTGCCACCTTCAAGATTCTGTAGTTTGACACCAGAGACATGTACAAAAGCCTGAGACTATAGTACGTTCTTTTATTGCAGCTCTTTGTGAAACTCGCAGTGCAATAACAATATAAATACAACCGAATGTTTGGTCCTATCCTACATTGACATTGCCTAGATGCAGTAACACGGGTATTTGCAAAGGTGTCCATTAAAAACAAACAGACAGAATCATTCACCGTCAAACACCATCATTCATAAACACTGACCTTCATCATTAACTCCCAACATTCAGGGAGCACCGTATTTACCACTAAACCGCAACAATTACTAACACCAACGTTCATCATCAAACAGTAACAGTCGCCAACATTCACCGTCAAACACCATGAAACACCAACATTCATCATCAAACACCATGAAGCACCAACATTCATCATCAAACACCATGAAACACCAACATTCATCATCAAACACCAACATTCACCATCAAACACCATGAATCACCAACATTCACGATCAAACAGCAACAGTCACCAACATTCACCGTCAAACACCATGAAACACCAACATTCATCATCAAACAGCAACAGTCACCAACATTCACCGTCAAACACCATGAAACACCAACATTCATCATCAAACACCATGAAACACCAACATTCATCATCAAACACCAACATTCACCATCAAACACCATGAAGCACCAACATTCACCATCAAACAGCAACAGTCACCAACATTCACCGTCAAACACCATGAAACACCAACATTCATCATCAAACAGCAACAGTCGCCAACATTCACCATCAAACACCATGAAACACCAACATTCATCATCAAACAGCAACAGTCACCAACATTCACCGTCAAACACCATGAAACACCAACATTCATCATCAAACACCATGAAACACCAACATTCATCATCAAACACCAACATTCACCATCAAACACCATGAATCACCAACATTCACGATCAAACAGCAACAGTCACCAACATTCACCGTCAAACACCATGAAACACCAACATTCATCATCAAACAGCAACAGTCACCAACATTCACCGTCAAACACCATGAAACACCAACATTCATCATCAAACACCATGAAACACCAACATTCATCATCAAACACCAACATTCACCATCAAACACCATGAAGCACCAACATTCACCATCAAACAGCAACAGTCACCAACATTCACCGTCAAACACCATGAAACACCAACATTCATCATCAAACAGCAACAGTCGCCAACATTCACCATCAAACACCATGAAACACCAACATTCATCATCAAACAGCAACAGTCACCAACATTCACCGTCAAACACCATGAAACACCAACATTCATCATCAAACACCATGAAACACCAACATTCATCATCAAACACCAACATTCACCATCAAACACCATGAAGCACCAACATTCACCATCAAACAGCAACAGTCACCAACATTCACCGTCAAACACCATGAAACACCAACATTCATCATCAAACACCAACATTCACCATCAAACACCATGAATCACCAACATTCACGATCAAACAGCAACAGTCACCAACATTCACCGTCAAACACCATGAAACACCAACATTCATCATCAAACACCAACATTCACCATCAAACACCATGAATCACCAACATTCATCATCAAACACCAACATTCATC
>NC_071260.1:30481149-30521149 GCF_023375685.1 Ictalurus furcatus
CATCAGCTTTTCTTTTAATAACACTTATTCAGTGTTGGGACGCTGAGTGAAGACTCCAGTTGGTTAAGTTTAGCGAGTGGAATTTTCCCCAATTCATCCATTATGCGCTTCTTCAGCTGTGTGATTGTGCGTTTCCTTCGTCGCTTATTTTGCGCTTCATAATGCGCCACACGTTCTCAATGGGAGACGGGTCAGGATTGCAGCAGGCCATGCTCGCACCCGCACTCTCTGCTTACGCAACCATGCGCTCGTAATCCGGGCAGAATGTGGTTTGGCGTTGTCCTGCTCTGGATGGAAGCGTATGTTGCTCCAAAATGTGTACATATCTTTCTGCATTAATGATGCCCTCACAGATGTGCAAGTTACCCATACCATGGGCACTGACACACCCCCATATCATGGGCACTGACACGCTCCCATATCATGGGCACTGACACGCCCCCATACCATGTGCACTGACACGCCCCCATACCATGTGCACTGACACGCTCCCATATCATGGGCACTGACACGCCCCCATACCATGGGCACTGACACGCTCCCATATCATGGGCACTGACACGCCCCCATACCATGGGCACTGACACGCCCACATACCATGACTGACGCTGGTTTTTGGACCTGACGCTGATAACAGCTTGGATGGTCCTTTTCCTCTTTGGCCCGGAGAACACGACGGCTGTTTTGTCCAAAAACTATTTGAAACGTCGACTCGTCGGACCACAAAACACGATTCCACTGTGCTACTGTCCATCTCAGATGAGACCGAGCCCAGAGAAGTGGGCGGAGCTTCTGGACAGTATTGATGTACAGCTTCTGTTTTGCATAGTAAAGCCTTAACTTGCATCTGTGGATGCAGCGGCGAATGGTGTCGACTGACAAAGTTTTACCAGCATATTCCCGAGCCCATGTCAGGATCTCCATTACAGACTCGTGACGGTTTTTAAGACAGTGACGTCTGAGGGATCGGAGATCACGCGCATTCAGAAGTGGGTTTCAGCCTCGCCCTTTACGCACAGAGATTTGACCGGATTCCTTGAATGTTTTAATTATATTGTGCGTTGTAGAAGGTGAAACGCCCAAAATCCTCCCGATTTGTCTTTGGGGAATGTTCTCCTCAAAGTGTCGGATTATTCACTGACGCATCTGCAACTGCAGCGCAACATCGTCCATCTTGTTTATTTTGAGTTGAATGGGTCACATGACTGCGTCACATGACTAAAAGTACATACATTGGTTTTAAATATCTCCATTTTCTCCGTCCACACTACAACGTGAAAAAATGTATCCACCTGGCAGAGAAATGCTCCGTTTTCTCTGGGATTAAATGCCGTCTCGGTGAAGGCCAAAACAGGCGTAAAACGTAGCCTCGTTCTGGGCTGGAGTGTGTGTGTGTGTGTGTGTGTGTGTGTGTGTGGAGAATGTGGATATGGAGCGATCAGGGAGGATCTGGATTTTGGACAGGTAGACATCTCTGCTTGGGCCGTTTTGGTTGATTTACTGGGTTGTACAGAGAGATCTTGTTTTTGAAGAGTTTATGATAAAGCTAGTGAGGCTAAGCTGGAGTGTACGGGTCAGAACCAGAAACTAAAAAAACCCAAAAGGAACCTTTTTTTTTTAAGCGTGTATATAGAGAGTGTCTACCTGGATTGTTTGAGTGTGAAATGTTCAGTGTGTGCAGTTTAGTGTCTATCTCTCCCTCCTTTCTCTGTAAATAATGAGAAAACCATACTGTAGCTAATCACCTCCTTCCTTTCCTTTTCTTCCTCAAACACACTCCTCTCTTTAGAGCTGCAAGCTCAGGGGAGGAGCTGGTTATGGATTAAGGAGAAGGGGTTAAGGGTTAAGGAGTGGAGTTCACGGGTTAGGATACCGATGGGAATGGCTGGCTCAAAAAGAGACAGGCAGAGATAGACAAAGGCGAAGCGTGAAACCAACCAAGGAAACAGGAAGAAAGATAACCAGGGAAGGAAAGAAAGAAAGACAGAAAGGCAGATGGAAAATGGCAGATAAAGACAGTCTGAGGAATTAAGAAGGTAGACAAATGTAATGAGTAAATGTGAGGGCTTTGTCATGGTTCTTTAGGTGAACTACACACAAGATACTCGTGGAAACCTGGACATGGTTATGGTTTTTCAGGACTCTGGGGCTGTCCGTCTAACTGGAGGCACTGGATAGTAAACAGAGTGCATATGCAATAGGAAATTTAAGTGTGGCCTGATGAGTGTGGATTTGGAGAGAGTTAATCTGGAAAGTGTGGTTTAAAGAGTGCTCATTTGGACACCGTGGCCTGAAAATGTCCGTTTGGAGACATATAACCTGAAGAGTGCTAATCCGAAGAGAGATAATCTGGAGAATGTTCATCCGAAGAGAGATAATCTGGAGAATGTTCATCTGTAGAGAGATAATCTGGAGAATGTTTAATCTGAAGAGAGATAATCTGGAGAATGTTCATCTGTAGAGAGATAATCTGGAGAATGTTTAATCTGAAGAGAGATAATCTGGAGAATGTTCATCTGAAGAGAGACAATCTGGAGAATGTTCATCTGTAGAGAGATATTCTGGAGAATGTTTAATCTGAAGAGAGATAATCTGGAGAACGTTCATCTGAAGAGAGATAATCTGGAGAACGTTCATCTGTAGAGAGATAATCTGGAGAACGTTCATCTGAAGAGAGATAATCTGGAGAACGTTCATCTGAATAGAGATAATCTGGAGAACGTTCATCTGAAGAGAGATAATCTGGAGAACGTTCATCTGAAGAGAGATAATCTGGAGAACGTTCATCTGAAGAGAGATAATCTGGAGAACGTTCATCTGAAGAGAGATAATCTGGAGAATGTTCATCTGAAGAGAGATAATCTGGAGAATGTTTAATCTGAAGAGAGATAATCTGGAGAATGTTTAATCTGAAGAGAGATAATCTGGAGAATGTTTAATCTGAAGAGAGATAATCTGGAGAATGTTTAATCTGAAGAGAGATAATCTGGAGAATGTTTAATCTGGAGAATGTTCATTTGAAGAGAGCTAATCTGGAGAATGTTCATCCGAAGAGAGATAGACAACATGATGACAATGTTACTTTTATTATAAAGCTAACGCAAGCGATAATTAAGGGAGTGATGAGATTTTGAAGCGTCCGCAGTAGGCATACTGAGTGTTAAATATTATTGTATGTCACATACTGGATTACTGTCAGAGATAATGAGCACTCTTTAGAAGGGTGTGTGTGTTTGTGTGTGTGTGTGTGTGTGTGTGTGTGTGTGTGTTATTAAAGTCATTCCTCTGGAGCGTGATCCTTGTTATGAGGCTTTTCTGGAATGTTCTGCAGTAGAAATAAGAATTGCCATTGCGATTCAGTAGTACTGATTTGTGTGTGTGAGAGTGTGAGAGTGTGTCCTTTTCTTCACTTTGGAATGACATGAATCACCTCATATGCCCTTTGGCTGAAATGTATACGGGCTCAGTCTTAGTGTAATAACAATCCATACAGTATTCAGTAAAGAGAGTAACTGAGAGAGAGAGAGAGAGAGAGAGAGAGAGAGATTGTACCACAGGTGAATAGCTAAAGGGCTTGAATCTCTTCTCACACACCCATACTGAGTGAGTGTGCGATGTGTGTGTGTGTGTGTGTATGTATGTGTGTGTGTATGTGCGTGTGTGTGTGTGTGTGTCTGTGTATGTGTGTGTGTATAAGTGTGAGTGTGTGTATGTGTGTATGTGTGTGAGTATATGTTTGTGTGTGTCTGTGTGTGTATGTATGTTTGTGTGTATGTGTAGGTGTGGCGATGTGGGTGTGTGTGTATGTGTGCGTGTGTGTGCGTGTATGGGTGTGTGTGTGTGTATGGGTGTGTGTGTATGTGTATGTGTGTGTATGGGTGTGTGTGTGTGTATGTGTGTGTGTGTGTGTATTGATGTGTGTGTATGTGTGTGTATGGGTGTGTGTGTGTATGTGTGTGTGTGTGTGTGTGTGTGTGTGTGGATGTGTATGTGTGTGTATGGGTGTGTGTGTGTGTGTGTATGTGTGTGTGTGTGTGTGTGTATCCAGTGTAAACAGTATTATCAGGCCGTGTGCAGAAGGATGTGTCTGTCAGAGGGCTGTGTGATCAGGAGCTTTCTGTCTCTCAGGCATTTCCTCTCTCTTTCACACACTCGTGTGTGTGAGTGAGAGTATATGTGAGTGTGTGTGTGAGAGAGAGTATGTGTGAGTGTGTGTGTGTGAGAGAGTGAGTGTGTGAGTGTGTGTGAGAGTGTGTGTGAGTGAGTGTGTGTGTGTGAGTGTGTGTGTGTGAGAGAGTGAGTGTGTGAGAGTGTGTGTGAGTGAGTGTGTGTGAGTGTGTGTGTGTGTGTGTGTCCGTCCTCAAAGGAGCAACATGTGGAAAAATAGTAATTGAGCTAGTGGATTTGGTTTCATGTTACATAAAGGGTTCAAATTATAATGTCTCTCTCCTTCTTTCTTTATTTCTTTTTTCTTTTTTCTCTTTCTTTCTTTCTTTCTTTCTTTCTTTCTTTCTTTCATCCTTTCTTTTTCCCCTTATTTTTTTTCTTTCTTTCCTCCCTTCTTTCTTTCTTTTTTCTCTTTTTTAATTCTTTTTCTTTCTTTCTTCCTTCCTTCCTTTCTTTTTTCCTTCTTTCTTTCTTCATAGCCCTTTTTCCTATCGACCTCCTTTTATCTTTTTCCCCCATTTCTCACTGTAATTGTCTCACTCATTCTGTCCTTATATAGCATGTTCTCTCCCTTTACTCTGTGTGTGTGAGTGTGTGTGTGTGTGTGTAAGAGAGAGAGAGAGCAAGTGTGTGTACTTTAAAAGAGAGAATAAAGACTGGACTGCTTTAGTAGGTGGACAAACATGACCTCTAATATTCCTTATAAATTTAAATATTCATTATTCATGTATTTCAGTACAGACAGGCAGACAGACAGACAGACAGACAGGAGCATAACTCTTCAATCATTAAAGACAGTTCATTAGTATACTGATTGATGGACAGACAGAAAAAAGGAACATTCAGACAGACAGAACGATTACTCACATAGACACACATGCACACACACACACACACACACACACACACACAGAGACTTTCCCGTGCAGGGAAACACTCGGCCTACGCATTCTCAAGCTGTGATGTCATCACTCACGGTCCTGACCTTGGCTAGCATGAGAGCTAAAGCCTGAAGCCAGGCAGATGATTTTGTGTGTGTGTGTTACCTCTTGTGTGTGTGTGTGTGTGTGTGTGTGTGTGTGTGTGTGTTTCAGATGACGGCCGTGTGAAAATATCCAGTGATGTAGAATCTGCATCTCTTTATAGCAGACACGGCGTTCCAACCATAAATGGACAAAACAGGACAGTATGTGTGTGTGTGTGTGTGTGTGTGTGTGTGTGGGGGGGGGGGGGTATGACCATGGTCAGTTTGGATATCAGTGTGCATGAGTGTTTGAGTTTCGGTATCTGTGTGTGTGTGTGTGTGTGTGTGTGTGTGTGTGTGTGTAGATATGACTATGGTCAGTTTTGTATAGCTGTGTATATGTTTGAGTTTCTCTTTGTGTGTGTGTGTGTGTGTGTGTGTATGAGAGAGTAAACACATGCTGCTGTTTGTTTTGGATGTGTGGTGCAGTGGATTTTTGGGTAGGACTATCTGTGTGTGTTCGTGTTTGTGTTTGTGGGAGAGAATGAGGTGTGTATGTTTGTGAAAGATGTGTGTGTGTGTGTGTGTGTGTGTGTGTGTTAACGTTAGTGTAGGAGTATGCTCTATGTTTGTAATGTGTGTGTACTGGATTTCATGGGTGTGCTGAATATTCCCCACTGTGCTTTTGGACTTGACTATACAAAATAAAGTGTGGGCGATCTGGGAGGGAGGGGCTTACTCTCCCTCTCCTGTCAATCACAGCGACACTAGCCAACCGTGGGCTTCCGTCAGTTCATGTATGCGGAAGAGGGCGGATAATGCTTTCCTTACGCTGCTCTGTGATGTAGCATGAGCAGCAACTTGTAAAGATGCAGTAGTTCAGTACTTCAGTATTAACACAGAGTAATTATGATGCATAGGTGGGGTGCGTAGACTGAGAGAAGATCAGGATGTAGACGGTGTTATTAGCCAATCACATCGCTGTGTTTCCTAGAGGCATGACCACCTTTTACTCTGAGAATTAACACATGAATGAGACGAGTTCTGTGTGTGACCTGGTAATTACATTATCGCTATGAATGCCAGAGCTCTGTTCACTTCCGTAAGCATGCTGTGGAGGTCCACTTAAGGGGAAATACACACACACACACACACACAGTTCTTATAATGGCTGAAATGAAATATAAACATTTGTATTGTGAGAGAGAGACAGTATGATATAATAGAGGTCATCACTTGCTGAGTGTTAAACTGATTTAAACGCACAATATGCCAAAATGTATTGTTCTAATAGTACTGATTCATTACCTCAGTGTGAGACTCCCTTTGTGTGTGTGTGTGTGTGTGTGTGTGTGTGTGTGTGTGTGTGTGTGTGTACGTGTGTTAAACATTTCTGAGGACCAGAAGATTAATGTCCTCATTATTATAGGATACAGTCAAATGTCCTCATGCGGTCCTCACAAAATAAATGTGTTTTTATAAACAATGCAAATTTTATTAAAAAAATATTAAAATAGCAAAAATGTTACGGTTAGGCTTGAGGTGAAGCATAGCATTCATTTGCTGCATTAATAATTTTGTGAATAACTGTGGAAGGTCCTCACTAAATCCTGAAGCAATGTTTACGCATGTGTGTTTGTGTGTGCACATTTATTAAGCCCATTGTAAGTCCTCATTATGATAGGATAGAGTCAAATGTGATAATGCGCTCCTCAGTAAATATATATATATATATATATATATATATATATATATATATATAGGTCCTCATAATGATATGATAGAGTCAAATGCCCTAACAATCACCCGGTCCTCACAAAATAAATGTTTATGTTTTAAAATTGCGGTTATTATTTATTTAAAATATTCCTTTCTTTACTGAGACTAAAGTAAGGTTAGATGTAGGTATAGCATTAATCAACTACACTAATAATTATGTCAATGGATGGTCCTCATAAAGATGGTAAAACCAAAATGTGTGTGTGTGTACATTTTAAGTCCTTTGTGAGGACTAAAGCAATGACGGTCCTCATTATGTCAAATGTCCTCAAAATCACCTGGTCCTCAGAAAATAAATCTTTTTTTTGTTGTAATGCAGCTTTTATTTATTATTTTAATTGAATGTGCGCTTATATTTGTGTCACGGCATGTCTAAATCATCACACACTCACCTCAAAACAGGGTGAGTGAGGGTTTTGTCTCAGTAACACCACTTGCACATAAACAGCTTAATTTCTGGAGCTTTTTCTTTGTACTAGTTGAGAAATCAAAGCAACACGACGATACTTTTAATGCCACAAACAGCAGCAATGAATGACTTTCTTAAATAAAGTGTGTTTTTACTCAGTGTTTGCTTGTGTGAGTGTGTGACGTTACCAATCAATGATGAACAGTTCTGGTGTCCCCGACCCTGAGTAACAGTGGTTCCTGGAGAAAGTACCAGAACCCGCACAGCAGTATCTTACAGTAGTCTGGCATCAGAAGTAAACATAATGTGTGTGGGACTTTGTGTTGTGTGTCCCTTGACTGTGTATGTGTCCTGCATGTGAAGTATGGAGGGTGTTTTACTTTTACACTGCTGATGCAGACACACTTCCACCATCTGCGCTTTTCTTCCTCTGGAGGAAACGGCACCCCGGGAGCGTTGCCTGGGCGACCGGCCCCGCCGTGTCGCCGTCACTCATGCACACACACGCTGACTGCCAAAGACGGCTCGATTCCAAACACAGATAAAAACCGGAGCCAAAACACACTCGTCGAACCAGAATTATGTCTCAGACATGGTCTGATTAATCACCCAATAAAACCCAACGCTGATTAAACACAATGACCCAATGGTGCAACTTTAAAAACAAGAAAATTACACAAAGACACAGGAATAGCACAAGCAAAAGAAATGGGAAACGTGTGTGAGAGAGAGACGAGTGCAGTGCATTCAGGTCATTGATGACAGTTTAGATGGAAGACGGGGTTATGGAAGCTTGTTTTCACCACGTATGAGAAAATATTATGCAGAGTTATCCCTCAGTTGTGACCTTTTTTCTTGTCTTGTTGCAACTATGAGAATATTTATATTGTATGTTGTATAGCTTGTTTACATGCTGCTGGCTTTTGCTCTGGTTTAATTAGTGGAAAGGGAAGAACTATGTTTCAGTTGTGTGATATTAATTAGCAATTGGACAATATTTACTTGCAGCTGTGTGGTGTAAAGTCAAAACTGAGTGATATTAACTCGCAATTACGAGATAAAAAGTCACAATTTATTGATATTAACACGCAATTACGAGATAAAAAGTCGCAATTTAGCGATATTAACACACAATTACGAGATAAAAAGTCGCAATTTAGCGATATTAACACACAATTACGAGATAAAAAGTCGCAATTTAGCGATATTAACACACAATTGCGAGATAAAAAGTCGCAATTTAGCGATATTAACACGCAATTACGAGATAAAAAGTCGCAATTTAGTGATATTAACACGCAATTACGAGAGAGTCACAATTTAGTGATTAACTCGCAATTACGAGATAAAAAGTCGCAATTTAGCGATATTAACACGCAATTACGAGATAAAAAGTCGCAATTTAGTGATATTAACACACAATTACGAGATAAAAAGTCGTAATTTAGCGATATTAACACGCAATTGCGAGATAAAAAGTCGCAATTTAGCGATATTAACACGCAATTGCGAGATAAAAAGTCGCAATTTAGCGATATTAACACGCAATTGCGAGATAAAAAGTCGCAATTTAGCGATATTAACACGCAATTGCGAGATAAAAAGTCGCAATGTAGCGATATTAACACGCAATTGCGAGATAAAAAGTCGCAATTTAGCGATATTAACACGCAATTGCGAGATAAAAAGTCGCAATTTAGCGATATTAACACGCAATTGCGAGATAAAAAGTCGCAATTTAGCGATATTAACACGCAATTGCGAGATAAAAAGTCGCAATTTAGCGATATTAACACGCAATTACAAGATAAAAAATCGCAATTTAGTGATATTAACAGGCAATTACGAGAGAGTCACAATTTAGTGATTAACTTGCAATTATGCGATAAAAAGTCGCAATTTAGTGACGATAACTCACAATTACGAGATTCTAAACAAATATCACAATCATGAGATATTACCTCACAATCGCAGTTGCAAGATTAAAAGTTGCAGCGGTGAAATATTTATTTGGAGGTGCAAGAAGTAAAGTCAAAACTGCGTGACATCAACTCACAATTATGTGATTAAAAAGTCATTATTATTAGGCATTAACTGCGAGATAAATCTGCGTAATAGTTTCTCATAGATGGAGGAAACAAGCTTCAATACCAGGTTCATACAGACGATTTAAAATACAAAACTTTACACAGTTTTACAGTGCATACATTTAAAAAAACAAACAAACAAAAAAGCTCAATTCAGGCACTTCATACAGACTCTACAGGGCTTTTGGAACGGGTTCGCCACCGTGTTTGAACTAAAAGAGAAGTCTTCAGGCTTTTCAGGGACTTTTGGCACAGTCTCATCAGGAGGGTTCAGGGCAATTTGTACCCACACAGCGCAGCTTCGGCGCTGATTCAGACACGTTCGGGATCTTTAAAGACTTTTAAAAGCAGTTATTTGGGACTGACGTTTTTGTTTTATTTTCTTTAGGACCTTATGAGGACGTTTTGGGACAATTAGTGACAATTAACTTTTGTTGCTTGGCCAATTATGAGATTGTTTGGCGTGGGTTTTTAACAAGGTCTCCATTCAAGGATACTGTATAAGATTTTTCACATCGTCTCTGGCTAAATTTTGGACCGTGGCAGTTCTGGGTTTTGTTCTGAGCTTTCAAATGAATCGGTGTTCAATTGGGGAGTTCTTGCTGGTATTTGTAGTCATTTTTAGACTTTCTTTGGCTTTTAAAAATAAACTGTTGGTACAGTTCTCCAAGGGTTCATGGAAACTTTACAAACACGTGGAATTTTAAAATGGCTTGGTAGAAATTTGCTTGAAGAAGAAGACGTTTGGGTTTTCTCAAAGAAACAGTTCATTGAGAACATTTTGGCCCTGAACTGTTTTTTCCACACAGCCCAAGTTCTGGGGTAATTTTGGGGCATTCCTGGTACTTTAGGGACAACGTTTGGTTAATTTGCGTATTTCCGGGCCTATTTTGGAGTTTTGGGGGCCGTTATGTGAGACTAATTTCTCTCTCTCTCTCTCTCTCTCTCTCTCTCTCTCTCTCTTTCTGTGGCTTTTCCTTCTTCATTGTGTTAGATGTTGGCCTGCAGTGCAGGAAGTGCCTGTTTTGTTTTTCATACCTCCTTCCTGCTGGCTGACCGCTCTATTATGTTGTGGTGTGTTTTGTGAAGTGTATGCGTGTGTGTTTGTTTGTGTGTGTGTGTAGGCTGAGCACATGGAGGAAAAGGAAGAGGCCTTGTAGTGTGTGTGACTACAGGAAAAGACTATTTACTGTTACGCTGGCTCAGTAACTCCAACTGGAGCATCAATGTGCAAATACACACATATGCACACGTACACGTATACACACACACACACACAGAAAGATTGAATTGGTAATAAAGAGAGAAAGAAAGACACACCAGGTTTCCCTCTGTGTGGATTTTATGCAAAGCCTCTTTTTTTCCACGCTGATTCTGTTTGCCGATTTGGATTTGTTTACGTGTGACGACAAAATCCAGCCTGTACTCGCAACCGTCTCTGCTTCCTGACATTAATAACGTTTAGAAACTCTGGAAGCAGCTGATTTGATGTTGAAGGTTTCTACTGTTTTGAGTCTTTAAATTTGTAAAATGTGAAAATGAAAAGAAAATGTATCCTCGATTTTATTTTATTTTTTTTGTGTAAATTTATTTTAGTAGACTCAAATCAGCTGCCGGAGTAAACCGGAGTCAACGGAGGAAACCCCAAACTCGGTGCACACAGGGCGGAGGCGGGATTCGAACCCCCCAACCCTCGACGGAGGTGCGAGGCAAACTAAGCCATCACTAAGACACCGTGCCCCTTTTCTTGGGATTAATAAAGTGATATGTTATGAATATGAGATCTGGTTTGAAAGCCCAATTAAGGATATGACCTCACAGAGAGAGGGAGAAAACAAAAAGGAGTGAACACTCAGCCTTGTGGGATACCAGTGGAGAGTCTGCATGTCACCTGAAATGACTGACCCTCCAGGTAGGAAGTAATTGTGCCGTGAATTCCAACACTCATGAGGGAGTCTTGTGTCGAACGCTGCTGAAAAGTCGAGGAGGATGAGGACTGATGACAGTTTGGCTGATCTTGCAGCATGGAGCTTCTCAGTGATGACCACAAGGGCAGTTTCTGTGGAATGTTTTGAACGCTTTGTTTTGAAGCCAGTTCGGATCTTGGAGGATGTTCTGTGAGTGATGGAGAGAGAGTGGATTGTAGATGGAGCGTTTGAGGATTTTCGAAAGAAAAGACAGAAGTAATCCCGGCCAGAAGTCGCAAACATCCGAGGGATCGATCGAGACTGGGGTTCTTCAGGGTGGGAATAACCCTTGCTGTCTTCAATGCAGCTGGTCCAGGACCAGATGTTTTGAAGTTATTAATGATGGTAGCAGTGAAAGATGAAGAGGTCTTGTGAGATGGTCTGGAGCGTTGTGGAAGCTGGAACTCTTCTGTTGATAGAGAAGAAAAATGTGTCGGAGAAAGACAACCCTGAACGTGTAGTGTAGGAGTCGGTGTAGGAATGAAGGTCTGGCAGGTTTTTTTCAGTCTTCCTATCGGAAAAGGTGGCCATCAGCGGTCGGGGAGGATGGTGGAGGGCGAGCTGGTAGGGTAAGATGTGAAGAAAAGATGTTGTGGAGCTTGCGAGGATCTTGTGTAGAAGCTTTAAGCTTTTCCTTGAAAAGGACACTCTTTGCAGATGTTCCATCAGATGAGACCTTGGACAGGAGAGAGCAGTGTGGGATCCATATCGAGTTGTGATTTCCTCCACTTTCTCTTTACTGTTGTGATGTTATTAAGACACCGTTTGCTATAATGAGACTAAGAGCAGACGTTTGAGTGACAGATACTGTTTTGGGAGTCGTCTAGCCAAGCCCTGTGTGTGTGTGTGTGTGTGTGTGGTGAGATTGCTTCCATGTCCCCCAGTGTGAAAGTAATCACCCCCCCCCCCCCCCCCCTCCTCAGAGTCATGGAGAGTAATTGTTGATATTACTTTTAGCGTTCTTGCCATTATCATCATCACTGCTGCTATTGTTTGCTATTTAAATGTTTGCGGTTATTAATATTGACATTAGTGTTGTTTGTAGTTTTACTACTGCGCTGTATTTAGTCTTAAATCAGTGATCAGTGATCAAATCCGTTATGACAGTATCTACATAGGAAAAGATCCCTGTTCTCTCTTTATACTCTTGATACAGGAGTTTTTCAAAAGTATTTAGGTCATGCCCTTCAAAACCAGATATTTCCCTTGAGCCTGAAATAGGTATCTAGCTAACATTAGCGCACTTGTTCGCTTGATTCAGTTTGGTATCAAGTTTCCTATGTTGTTGTGGAATAGGATCAATCTGGTGAATCGCAATTGTGCCCTGTGATGGATTGGCACCCTGTCCAGGGTGTACCCCGCCTTGTGCCCGGTGCTCCCTGGGATAGGCTCCAGGTTCCCTCGTGACCCTGAAAAGGATTAAGCGGTAGAAGATGGATGGATGGATGGATGGTGAATCGCACTTATTTTCTGCCAGCTATGAGAGAGAGCAACTCTCTTCTACTCCACGAAAACCGTCTCCACCAGCTCCGTTTTCAAGTATTGGAGCTAATATACAACTCGTACGTATACCATCAGATCAAACCATCAGATTCATCCGCGCAGAGGAGCAGTGCCGAAGCACAACCCACTTAAAAATAAATAAATAAATAAATAAATACTCCGCAAGTCACTTGCAATTCTATGCTTCAAACAGAGATGGCGATAGAGAGGCAAAAGTTCCGTACTGCAGCTTTAAATAAACTAATTAATTAAGTAATGTTGAGACGAATATACTTAAAATAAGAAGTAGGTACGATTTGAATAAATATCTTATAATAGCTTAAGAAATATATAACATATTGAGTAGGACTGCAACTAACGATTATTTTGGCGATCGATTAATCTGTCGATTACTTCTTCGATTAATCGGTTCATTTGATTGAAGGTGCAGTTT
Organism: Ictalurus furcatus; assembly: GCF_023375685.1. Taxonomy (NCBI): domain Eukaryota; kingdom Metazoa; phylum Chordata; class Actinopteri; order Siluriformes; family Ictaluridae; genus Ictalurus; species Ictalurus furcatus. The sequence goes on from NC_071260.1 coordinate 30,494,459, forward strand.
TTATTTTCTGTCATTTTTTCTCTCGAAAAATAAAAACATGTTATTTCACGTTCTTCTTAACGATGTTGTCCTTCAAACGCTGTGGAAATCCACAGTGACGTCACTGACGGGGTGGGGGGGGTATGTGGGGGATTTATCCACAGTGACGTCACTGAAGGGGGGGGGTATCCACAGTGACATCACTGACGTGGGAGGGGGGTTGGGTTATGTGGGGGGTTATCCACGCGGTGGGGGGGTGTTATCCACAGTGACATCACTGACAGGGGAGGGGGGTTGGGTTATGTGGGGGGTTATCCACGGGGTGGGGGGGTGTTATCCACAGTGACATCACTGACAGGGGAGAGGGGTTGGGTTATGTGGGGGGTTATCCACGCGGTGTGGGGGTGTTATCCACAGTGACGGCGCTGACCGGGGGAAGGGGGTCGGGTTATGTAGGGGGTTATCCACAATGACGTCCCTGACCCGACCAATTGCTAATGAAATTCGTTGTCGATTATTTCCTTTATCGAGTTCATCGATTAGTTGTTGCAGCCCTAATATTGAGATGTATCTTCCTGATTAATCTCCTAGTCGGTATAATCACATTTGCTATTTTTATTTCCGTCTTGACTCCACACGCATTAATTTGCAGCAATCTCTAAAACAGGGCATCCTAATTATAATGGAGGGGCGATTTCTTCAGTTTCTATGAGTTAAATGAGTTAAAAATCTCCAGCGAGCAAGAAGACTGTTTGTTAGCAACATCGCCAGAAAGCTACCCCCACCCCCCCAACCCCCCCAGTATCCTATGAATATATTTAATTCCATTCCATGCCATTTATGTGCATGTTTAGTTGTTGTAGGGCTTGTGGCATGTTTCACTTGACATTCCCATAATATGTCAGTTTATCAGCTGTATCTATGCTCAATAGGAACTCAATAACTTACCTAAAATCCCCAGAGGCGTCACTTATCTGATCTTTTAAATGTCATGTGTATTTTATTTCTCTCCGTTTTAAACTCGGTTTCGGCAGGAGACCGCTTCCTGAAGTGTGAAGGTTTATCAGCACGTTTCTTCAGACAGGATCCGGCGAGGGAAATGAGTATTGAACGCGTCAACATTTTTTTCAGTAAATATATCGAGGCCATTCACATGAAATCTTGCGAGGAGCTCCTGTGATATTAATTTGCACAGATAGGGGGTGTAATTACTTACGGATTTCACCCGCTTCCTTGCCTTACCTTGCCTTGGAGAACTGCTTTTTCTTAGCGTGTTCAATACTTTTTTCCCCGTGTCATTCCTCTTTATTACACATAACTTCATTCATGGACTTTAATGTTGTGAATTCTTTATATTTCCGGATTTCTTGAGTTAATACTGACGTCTGGTGAGAACTTCATGTGAATAACCTCATAGGAAATACATTTACTGTAAAAAAAAAAATTGATGCGTTCAACGCTTATTTCCCCCGCCGTATAGTATACACGAGGCAGGATATAGTATAGTATACATCCTAGGGTGGAATTTTATGGGCTCTTTTATAGTGGAGAAAAAAAAATGGCGTAATATTTTCAGACAGAGGAATGCACAGTCTGTAAAGAAAAAAAAAAGGCATGACAGATTTGGAATATCCCGGAGATTACACCACTGAGAATTACATTATATATAAATGGCAAGTCCACCTTATGTACATTTCAGGGACGCACGGTGAGTTAGTGCTTAGCAAGTCTGCCTCGCACCTCCAGGGTTGTGTGCATGGAGCTTGCACTTCGGGGGTTTCCTCCAGGTATACCGGTTTTCTCCTCCAGTCCAAAGACATGCACTGTAGGCTGATTAGCCTTTCCAAAATGATCCGTAGTGTGTGTGTGTGTGTGTGTGTGTGTGAATGTGTGTGTGCCCTGCGATGGGTTGGCACCCTGTCCAATTAGTCTGCATTGTCCTCAAGAGGTTAAATAACAACACATGCAGATTGATGCATTGATTATAAGCTCTTCTCTGCTGCAAGATCATCTTGTTCGTGCAAATCTCACACCACAACCTTGGAACCGCCCAAAACCATTCCAGAATGAGTAGAGCTTAAGTCTGCGGTTAAACCTGAGGTCTGAGTACAGTTATGTGTACTTTTTATATTCATATATCCATCATATGTCCATGTACGTGTATATATATATATCTATATATATATATATATCTCACAAGGCATGACAGTGGTGGAGATTATATGGACTATAATCTAGTATCAGAGTCATTGTGGTCATCATGTGGTTATCTTAAAGGTAAGACTGGTCAATAGAAATGAAAGGGCTTAATCTAAAAACGCCGTAATAAATAATAAATGTGACTCTTGATGGCAGTTGTTGCTCTCCAGCTGTATACGAGCTCCAGAGCAAACGTGCCTCTCTTTATTATCATCCTCCTACTTTTATGCTTCTTGTTACTCTGATTTCTTATTTCTCTCCATCAAACCCGAGTGCTTTCACAGCTGGTCTTTTCACTCTCCCTCTCTCGTCCTTCTTTCTCTCTCTCATTTCCGCTCTTCTTTCTTTTACATTCCTCTGTTGCCCTCTTTCATCCATTCCTCTCTCTCTGTCTCTCTCTCTCTCTCTCACACACACACACACACACACACACACACACACACACACGCTGCTTCTCTCATTCTGTCGTTCCCCTTTTCTTGATTTTCCTCCGTCTTTCTACCTCCACATATCATTCAGTCTCCTCTCCATTTCTGATCTCTCTCCCTTTTTAGCTCCCTGTGTCTTTTTTTTTTGTTTCCTGTCTGTCTTTCCTTTCACATCTCGAGATCCTCTTCTTCTCGCCTTCTCTCCCTATCCTTCTCTTGCTCTCTCTAAATCCCTTGCCTTACTCCTGTCTTTTCATTCTCTACCGTGCCTCTTCCTCTAGTTTTTCCTTTTATATTCTCTCTCACCGCTCCTTCTGGGGTCCCAAAAGTCTCCCATCATTTTCATTATAGATTCTCTCTCTCTCTCTCTCTCTCTCTCTCTCTATCTGTTTATTAAATTTCTCTTTCTCTTTCCCTCTCTTTCACATCCCCACATCCTCCCCAGTGTTGACTCGCTCTCAGCCTCTTTGTGGTGTGTAACCGTTCAGCTCAGACATTATTAATATTCACTCATTCATATTATCGTGTTCTCATCCTCTCATATTCACTCATTCATACATATCACTTGTATTCTCTCATTCCTACTCATTCATTCTTACCCATCCACTCCAGTTGACTCATTTATACTTATTCGTTCTCATTCACTTACTCATTCTCATTCATTCATATGCACCCATTCATAATCATATTCATTAATATCCATCGATTCACACTCATTCGTTCATACTTACTCACGCGTACTCGTCCATTCATGACTGTCCATCCATTCACACTCACTCATTCATTCTCGTGCGTTCATATTCACTCACTCATACTCATCCAGTCCTCTTATTCATACTCAATCATTTATATATCCATTTATTCACTCATACTTACTCCTTCATATTCATCCATTCAAAAAATTCATATTTTATTCATATCCACTCATTCATCCACTTCCACGCATATTCACTTATTCATACTTATTCACTCACTCATATCGAGACAGTCAAATCCATTCACATCAGCTCACCCATTCATATTTACCCCAGTCATTCATATTCTCTCATTCACACCCGTTCGTTCAAATTCACTCGTTCGTCGTCATTCATATTCGTGTCCACTCGTTCATGCTCACTCCTCGTTAATATCGTTATTATGAGTATTTATTCATCACATTCATTTCCACGCATTAAGTTGCTTATCTAGAAAAAGTGCGGCGTGAGCCGTGTTCACGCCTCCGTCCTCTCCGAGGGAACGGGATTCGCTGCGAGAGGCGTGGTGTGTGTCGCCGTCTCTGACTGAGAGAGTGTGCGATGCAGGTGAGTGAAAGGAAAGGTATATGAGAGAGAGAGGGAGAACGAGTAGGAGTGTGTGAGGGAACAAGGAATGTATGAAAGATGGGAGGGGGAAAGGGAGAGAATGGAATGGAGAAGTAGAAAGATGACTGAAGGGACAGATAATGAATCTGATAAGGAGGGAGAGGGAGGGATGTGAGAAAAGGAATGAGAGAGAGAGAGGGAGATGTGGTGGGTGAATGGATAATCAGAGAGGAGGTCTGGGTTTTGTGTCCGTTGCACAGTGTCACCATTGTTTTCCTTTCATTTAGCTGTAATTGATGTGCAGCTATTCATTACTCTTGCCCGTTCATTATGCTAGCTGATAAATGGCTGAACACACACACACACACACACACATACATACACACACGCACATACACAGAAGCTAATTCGATTCATAAGAAAAAATAATTATAGATACATTAACATGATTCATCTATGTCCAGCTGTCTGTGTGTTTCGACATGAGATCTCAGCCAAGTTGAAACGTGTGTGATATTCATGGTGATCCATCTTGTAGTGAAAGGGGGTGGGAACATCAGAATCCAGTTCTTTCCATCTGATTTTGGGGGAGGGGCAGGGCAAAATATAAGCACAACAATATTGCGCCTATAAGAAATGATTAGTCATGTGATACTCAAAATCCAAACAAACATTACATGACTCCTGGCAATACACACTATCGCGACAAATAGCTACATTTATTTGCACTATACCTCCGGTTCTCTTTGCAGAACAGACAGTCATTACCGCCTGCATCTCCCCAGCTAACCCTTCCTCCACATTTGTGTCTTCTCTTTTTCCTTGCTTCTGTAGAAAATAAAGGAGGTCGAGCGATAGGGGATTTTTATTTAGAAATAAACAGTATTGTCTGTAATGTGAAAATGAAATAAAAATCTAAATATTTATATATAAAATATTAAAGTAAATAAATGATATACATCCAAACTGAACCAAAAAGTAACGCTCCAAATAACAAATAAAAACAGAGACATACAAAATGAATAAAAAACACTTCAAATAACACAACAAAATTTGTCAGTGATAGTTTATATTTCGCCTCTAGAGGCCGCTCTCGTACCGTATAACGACAGCGGACGCTTCTCAGCCGCTCATTATAGATAGTAATACAGTAGTTCCGATAGAGCGATCGGTTATAGGTGCTAATTCATCAGCAGAACCCAGATCAGTCGGTCGACCTCGAGAAAATAGTGCAGAAACGACCAGGATAACCAGTTGCTCTTGAGAAAGTCCCATGATAGACAACTCTGGCATTTATGTTTGTAAGAAAGCAGGTTTGGGACTCTTCGTCAGGGATCTCTCCAGGTTAGAGGCGGTGTAGGGCGTGAACCTCATCTGTAGTTGCACGTGTTGTGTCCACTTGACATTATGCTGAGGCTCCTAACTAATAGACCAGTGTTTACACCTTAATACTCATACACCCCTAATTCTTAGGACTCCTAACTGATGAACGAGTGCACTGTGATACTCAACCCTTAATGCACGAGTCACTAATGCTTAAACTTCTCATTTTTAGACTCAGCAGTGCTTGGAACCCTAATGAGGTGTGAAAATCACACTCACACCTATCGATTTCTCCTTCAGTGTCCGAGCAGAAGCTCCTGCAACCTGGGCATGTGTGTGAAAGTATGTGTCTTTGTGTCTTTGTGTATGTGTGTGTGTTTGTGTATGTGTGTGTGTGTGTGTGTGTGTGAGAGAGAGTGTTTGGCTAAAAACACTAGCGTACATAAAGTGTTAAACTTCCTGCGGTGTGTCATGTTGCTGTTTTTTCGCAGTCTGGCTCATTTCTCCTGCTGCTTTCTCTGCCGCTTGTGAGAAAATCTAATTGAGAGAAAGAGAGAAAGTGTGTATGTGTTTGTGTGTGGGTGTGTGTGTGTGTGTGTGTGAGAGAGAGAGAGAGAAATAGGATAGAGATATAATTGGAGGTAACAATGATATAAACCATATAGTGTGTGTGTGTGTGTGGGTGTGTGTGTGTGTGTGACTGCGGTAACAGTGTGTAAGTTTTGTTTTGGCATTTTGGACAGTGCTGAGTGTTAAGGTCAAATGAGGGTCAGATTCCATGCAGAGCCTCTGTCACACACACACACACACACACACACACACACACACACACACACACTTCCCTGCAGGAGATATTATTCTGTTCCTTGTCCACATTAATAAGGCTACACTTATGTCCACAGTGTCCTTCATTCCTCACCTACAGTCCTGATTTCTTTCCCATAAACCATCTTTCTACATTGCTGATGTGTTTGATCCTGTGTCTGATCCTGTGCATGATCCTGTGTCTGATCCTGTGCATGATCCTGTGTCTGATCCTGTGTCTGATCCTGTTTCTGATCCTGTGCCTGATCTTGTGCACGATCCTGTCTGATCCTGTGCATGATCGTGTGCATGATCTTGTGCATGATCCTGTGTCTGATCCTGTGTCTGATCTTGTGCATGTTCCTGTGTCAGATCCTGTGTCTGATCTTGTGCATGATCTTGTGCATGATCCTGTGTCTGATCCTGTGTCTGATCCTTCATCCTCATGTGAGCAGCGTTACTTGAGTCTGCAGTGTTTTCGGCTGGTGTTTGTTGTCTCTACTGAGACAAAGTGTGTCAAGGGAGTGAGAGTTATTAATCTCTGGAGATTTTCACTCTTTAAGAGAGGCTCCCTTCATAAAAAAAAAAAAAAAGCTTTTAACCAAACCACAGCACTGTCAGAGTTGATAGATGCCTGCACGTGAAAGCTGACACGGAGCTTTTAATACACCGAGAGAAAAGTCTGAAAGAGAAAGAACATGCGGAAACAATGAGAGAGTAATTAGATTTATTATTATTATCATTATTATCATTATTATTATTATTATTATTACTGTTCTTTTTGCTGTTATATTTACCCACTCTCTCGCCTGGACCAAATTGTCTGTCATTAAATATATATATATATATATATATATATATATATATATATATATATATATATATATATATATAAGTAGCTTAAATGGAATAATACTGAACTGAGCGAGAGGATTAAAAAGAGAATGGCGATGAGAGGGAAACACAACAAGAAGGAGTTCAAGGGAAAGGAGAGGAAAGTATAAAAAGAGACAAAGGAAGTCAGAAATTGCATACGATCACATCACATTACATTACAGCATTTGGCAGACGGCCTCATCCAGAGCGATTTACATTTATCTCATTTATACATCTGAGCAGTTGAGGGTTAAGGGCCTTGCTCAAGGGCCCAACAGTGGTAGCTTGGAAGTGCTGGGGCTTGAACCCCCGACCTTCTGATCCATAACCCAGATCCTTTAACCACTGACCCACCACCCCCCCAAATACAAATTTTAGTCATAATTCAGCCACTTCTAGCCTACACAGAAACTCCATGCAAAATCTTTTAGGCTTCAGTTGAATTTATGGTATTAATTATTTTCTGTTTAAAGATATTTCACATTCTTCTGCTTTAGATTGTGACTGTAATACTGCTCGATTCATGCTTTCATTCATCTTCAGCAGTGCTTTATCTTGGTCAAGGTCAACCCTGGGTGCGAGGTGGGAGTACAGCCTGAATGGGACCCCAGTCCATCGCAAGGCACCATGCACACACGAATGGCAGATAACATTAATCTGAGCAAGAATCTGCTGTGGTTGATTAATGCACTAAATACTGAAGATTCCTAAGGGTTAGGGATGGGTTAACCCTCACCCTAATGACCCTGATAGATACTGATACTGACATTGTCTCTGTCTAGTAAGGCATGTCTGAGGACTATTGACTGATCCGTCTGTGTCCCAGTTGTTTCACTGGAAAGGTTTTCCCAGCATCCCTCTCCACTGCTTTGTTTCAGGCCGTTTGTAATTCTCTGCTTTGTGAAGGTGTGGAAAGCCGCTGGCGATTCTTTAGCATTGTTAGTCTCTGAATCAATGCGCCTTTTGTTGGGGAATATACAGGCTCTTCACGCCGTGTTTCCGTGTTTTCGTTGTGGTCGGGGGGGGATGAGAAGGGGATTAAACATCTCACTGCAATCCCTCAGAGTCACTGCAGTGTTTCAGACACAACATTAAACCTCCAGCAGCTGTGTTTAGACCACACGAGGACAGTGTGTGTTTGTGTGCTTGCTTGGGATTGCGTGTGTCTGGGTGTAGAATTCGAAATCAATGAGTTGTTTTATTTTGTGATTTGTACTTCCATCCATTCATCATTTATTCACCCATCCATCCATCCATCCATCCATCCATACTGTACATCTTTCATTTCCGCTACCATTTATCTGCTTTCAAGTGACACGGTTTCTTTACTGTAGCTCAAGGTAATCTCCATCCATCCATCCATTTATCCATCCATCCATTCAACCATTCATCCATGCATTTCTATTATTTAACCACTCTCATGCCACAGACTTCCATCCATCAATCCAATAAAAATGGGTGGATGAATGAATGTATGGTGGATATCTACCCTTTCAGTCATGCATCCATTCACCCATTTTCCAACCAAACATCTGTTTACACCATCACCATTCAGACTACTTTGACTCCAACTAGCCGTTTTAACGTAGCTTAACCTGATAAGGCTTCATCCATCCACCCATCCAAACATCAGTACAGAGTCTATCTCTACAAAACTCATCCAAGCTTCAATTCAATCATCTATCTATCCCCTAACCAATCAAACATTCCCTTAGCATTCTGTACTGTAGATCGACCCATTGAAGCCTCATCCATCCATCCATCCATTCATTCCTGTAGCATTTTACCCTTCTAATGCTACACAATTCTTTACTGTATCTCAACCTACCATGGACATATCCATCCATTTACCCATCTAGGCTTCCGTTCATCCCTGCATTTCAACTATTTAACCACTCACATTAAACAGATTTTCTGTACCATAGCTACGCCCTAATACAAAGACTTCCATCCATCCATGCGTCCATCCATCCATCCATCCATTCATCCATCCACGCGATTTCCATCCGAACATCCAATTTACCACATTACCATTCAAAACAGTTTGACTCCAACCAACCGTTTACTGTAGCTTAACCTAATAAGGACATACTCCATCCATCCATCCATCCATCCAAAGATCTGTCCAACTATATGTACAAAACATCTTATCCATCCATCATTTCAGTCATCCATCGATCCCCTAACCAATCACCTTCTTGTGACTTAGTATAGACTCTGTATTGTAGATCAACCTAATAATGACCCATCCATCCACCCACCTGCCCACCCACCCAGCCACCCATCCACCCATCCACCCGCCCATCCGCCCTTCCGCCCATCCGCCCATCCGTCCACCCACCCATCCACCCACCCATCCACCCAGCCACCCACCCACCAATCCGTCCACCCACCCAGCCACCCGTCCATCCGTCCACCCACCCAGCCACCCACCCACCCGCCAATACGTCCACCCACCCAGCCACCCGTCCATCCAGCCACCCGTCCACCCACCACCCATCCATCCATCCACCCATCCAGCCACCCGTCCACCCACCACCCATCCATCCATCCACCCATCCAGCCACCCATCCATCCATCCACCCACCCACCCATGTAAAATTTGATTATGGTGATGGATATTTTTGGTGAGTTAGGAATTTCTGGATTAGTGCTTAAGGTTTTGTAAAACTAGGATAAAACTTGAATATGTTGTAGTAGTTGTGAAAAGTTGCAACACTCACTCCTACCAGATATTCATTCATTCCTCTGTCTGTCTACCCGTTCCTTTAGTCACGATTCCTCCTCTAGGCATCATTTAATCTCTTTACCTGACTTTGAATCTGTACCTCTTTACGTCTATACATCCCTCCATTCATTCATGTCTATCTCTTCTATATGCGGAAAATTCCAGTTACAGCAGAAAGCCACGTATTGTGGCTCTTAATCTTTTGTCGGCTACAGTGTCTCTGTCTCCCAGTGGAGGTTTATATTTCTGTCGTTCTTTCCTTCCTGTTGGCTTAAACAACGAGAGCGTTACATCACACTGAGGCCTCATGTGAGGGAAATCTGTCCAAATTGCTTCCATTAGTGTATAAATTGCCTGACTAACAGTCAAACCTGGTAAACAAACGTGCACTGGAACAACGAGGGCATTCAACACATCATTAACACGTTGTATAAAACTATGATGGAAATTGTTTATTAATGACTAATGATGAATTTGGATTATTGTTGAAGAAATTCAGCAGACTGTGTGAGCTTGCGGTTTTATGCTTCTGTGGGTTTCTAGACATGTTTACTACTGTTTCATTTGGTTCTGTTAAATTATGTGAAGGAATTTGATTAAAAACCAATGTTACTGAAGTGTTAAACATCTCAAATACGTTCAGGGAAGGCATTTGAGATTTTTATCACTTCAGTAACGTTGGTTTTTAATAATAATCTTAAGATAAACAACCAGATGGGCATTTCTTTAAGAAAATTCTGGGCTTGCAAGACACTAACACTCTACTGACTCTAACTCAGACTCTAACACTGGTATTGACTCTAACTCAGACTCTAACACTGATATGGACTCTAACTCAGACTCTAACACTGATACTGACTCTAACTCAGACTCTAACACTGATATCGACTCTAACTCAGACTCTAACACTGATATCGATTCTAACTCAGACTCTAACACTGATATCGATACTAACTCAGACTCTAACACTGATACTGACTCTAACTCAGACTCTAACACTGATATGGACTCTAACTCAGACTCTAACACTGATACTGACTCTAACTCAGACTCTAACACTGATATCGACTCTAACTCAGACTCTAACACTGATATCGATTCTAACTCAGACTCTAACACTGATATCGATTCTAACTCAGACTCTAACACTGATACTGACTCTAACTCAGACTCTAACACTGATACTGACTCTAACTCAGACTCTAACACTGATATCGACTCTAACTCAGACTCTAACACTGATATCGATTCTAACTCAGACTCTAACACTGATATCGATTCTAACTCAGACTCTAACACTGATACTGACTCTAACTCAGACTCTAACACTGATACTGACTCTAACTCAGACTCTAACACTGATATCGACTCTAACTCAGACTCTAACACTGATATCGACTCTAACTCAGACTCTAACACTGATATGGACTCTAACATTGATATCGATTCTAACTCAGACTCTAACACTGATACTGACTCTAACTCAGACTCTAACACTGATACTGACTCTAACTCAGACTCTAACACTGATATGGACTCTAACTCAGACTCTAACACTGATATCGATTCTAACTCAGACTCTAACACTGATATCGATTCTAACTCAGACTCTAACACTGATACTGACTCTAACTCAGACTCTAACACTGATATCGATTCTAACTCAGACTCTAACACTGATATCGATTCTAACTCAGACTCTAACACTGATATCGACTCTAACTCAGACTCTAACACTGATATCGATTCTAACTCAGACTCTAACACTGATATCGATTCTAACTCAGACTCTAACACTGATATCGACTCTAACTCAGACTCTAACACTGATATAGTTTCTAACTCAGACTCTAACACTGATATAGACTCTAACTCAGACTCTAACACTGATATCGACTCTAACTCAGACTCTAACACTGATACTGACTCTAACTCAGACTCTAACACTGATATCGACTCTAACTCAGACTCTAACACTGATATAGTTTCTAACTCAGACTCTAACACTGATATCGACTCTAACTCAGACTCTAACACTGATATCGACTCTAACTCAGACTCTAACACTGATATAGTTTCTAACTCAGACTCGAACACTGATATCGACTCTAACTCAGACTCTAACGCTGATATCGACTCTAACTCAGACACTAACACTGATATCGACTCTAACTCAGACACTGACACTGATATCGATTCTAACTCAGACTCTAATACTGATATCGACTCTAACTCGGACGCTAATACAGCTAGGAGAAGTGTTGTATGTAAGTTAGCCTGGCGGTCAGTGCAGTGGTTTGGGAGAAGTGTTGTATGTAAGTTAGCCTGGCGGTCAGTGCAGTGATTTGGGAGAAGTGTTGTATGTAAGTTAGCCTGGCGGTCAGTGCAGTGATTTGGGAGAAGTGTTGTATGTAAGTTAGCCTGGCGGTCAGTGCAGTGATTTGGGAGAAGTGTTGTATGTAAGTTAGCCTGGCGGTCAGTGCAGTGATTTGGGAGAAGTGTTGTATGTAAGTTAGCCTGGCGGTCAGTGCAGTGATTTGAGACGTGTGCTTTATGTGGACTGCATTCACTGTAATGAGTTACGTATTCAGAATGTGAGGAATGCAGTAAAGTTGTTTCGTTGGCCAGAGAAGTGGATTACGCTCTGTTATCCTGTCTGTACCTGAAGTCCATCTGTTGTTCTGCTGTATAAGTATCGAGTGAATGTGCTCTATCTATAATGGCATCTGATGGAGTATGCTATGGATTTTAATAAGAAGATTGTTGCTATTGGTTAATTGGACTATTTGTTACTAATTATGGAATGTATGTCACCAATTAATCTAAATGTTCATGCTATGATTCATTAATATTTGAGGATTTGAAGTTTGTGGACGTTATTTGAAGGCACTGACTGACGTGTTGTCCTGTCCTTTTTGCTGTTACTTGGCAGTTTTGGATTTGATTCAGTTTTGCCTGTGAGGTTGTTGTTGTTGTGTAAGAGGTGTGGCCAAAAGTCAGAAGGTGTCTTTATAAATATCGTTATAATGTTATTTTATGTTTTGTTTTTTTTTTTTTTAGTTATCCTACCATTAAGATGACTCAGTGACTCATAACTTTTCTCTCTCTCTCTCTCTCTCTGTAGGAGACATTACACAGAAGGGCTATGAGAAGAAGAGAGGAAAGCTGCTAGCACCCTACATACCGCAGATACAAGGTACATCCATTTTCACGGGGAGCCTGGAGCCTATCCCAGGGCACTCAGGGAACAAGGCGGGGACACTATGGATGGGGTGCCAACCCATTGCAGGGAACAATCACACACTACAGACAGTGCACGTCTTTAATGCTTAGTTTGAGGGTATATCTCTCATTCTTTACAAATCGTTCCTCCGACCTTGAGGCGGGAACGGAGAGAATCGCGGGTTTTACTGCGTCACTGTGTCACTGCTGTAATTTCATTAAGGCCTGGTGCCTGACCCTGTCACATACACCTCACATTAATGGAATCTCTCTCTCTCTCTCTCTCTCTCTCTCTCTCTCTCGGAGGATGAGAACAGATGTTATCTGCATCGCAGAGCAGAAATCAGGCTTAGTGATGAGTCAGATTCTTAATGATGTCTGGACAGAGATGTTCTGCTTTGATTGAGCACGCGTTGCACATTTTAGCATTTGCCGGACTATATTATACCAAATTCATCTCAGCAGCTCATTACGCAGCCAGTTATGCAGACATTTTTTTTAGTAAGAGGACCTAGAAGATATTTTAAAGTGTGTATGTTTAAAACTTTATCAAGGCACATAATTCAATCAGAAAGTCACTCACCCACCCACTCACTCACTGACGACGTTTACACGGACAGTAATAATCTAATTACTGACCTTGTTCTGAATAAGACGTATAATATTCTGATTAAGGTGTTTACATGAGTCGCTTTTAGAATATTCCTTTCATGTTCAGGTTTTAGGTGTTATAGAACGTAGAGCGATTAACGGCGCACGTCGTTACGTCCCGACGCCACGCCGTCCGACGTTCCCTCCGGAATTTCACGTATCGACGTAGAGTTCGTCTTCGTCATGGGACCGTATACAGTTCTGGGTGTTTGATTTTTTTATTTTACGAAAGCATATTTTCGAGTGCGGTTAATTATTCGTCGTGTTATACGTGCAAATAGACGACTGCTTGAAGCCGTGGGCTGCGTCCCAAATCGCGTACTTGCCTAAATATGTGTATTTCACTTACTATATAGTAGGTAAGTATGCGGTTCCAGACACAGCCGTGCTCTCTTGTTTGCCGTTAAACGGTTGAGCGCTGCCGTGTGTGTACGTGTCCTGTCGCACAATGTGGTGAAAACTCCCACACGACGTTAATAGTGTGATTAAGGTGTGTACATGTCTGTAACGCGACTAAAACAGGAGTACTCTACACATCTTAATTGGATTTGTGTTTACTTCGAGTATGACTTTAATCGGATTAAGGTCATCAATAATCTCTGTTTACATGCTAGTTTCTTAATCAGAGTATCGTCTTAATCGGGTTCATATCGGATTATTGTTGTCCATGTAAACGTACTGAGTCTGTCTGAAGTTTGCTTCTTTATCTTAGCACTGAAGATGCAAGGCTAATGTTGCTAGCAAGTAATAGAAGTCTGTCTCATCTTTTTAAAGAAAATATCTGCCTCAACTTACACCCAGTTTTTACGGTTGCTGATGGGGTTTTACGAAAAAGTGTAAATTACGAATATTTATGACAAAATGTCACTATATACGCAAATGCTGTGATGTTATTGAGGCAGCCATCTTGGACAGCTTTTTTTCCCTTGACCATTCCACCGCACTAGACCCTGCCTCCCAGAGTTATTTTATTTTTAGCTTTGAAAATTGAACATACAGTTGTGTATGACCAAATTGTATATAATACTGTATGTGTATATTTAATAACCAATGCCGTGCACATGCCTGAGGAACAGGTTACAGGTTTTCTGTAAGCCCGAGCCCACAGGATGAGATCGATATCTGAGTGCATCTCTTCTCTCATAATAGTCCCTGCTGTGCACTTTAAACTCTCCTTGGGGACATGAATACAGAAAGAGCTAGACGTCCTTTTTCATGTGTATATTTTTAGCTGCAGTCTGAATGGTCCACATGAATATTTTATGAGGATCTCGGACCTTCGGTTTGGTCATCAGACAGGAAACCAGGCCACTGTTTTCAAACGAGCCACGTGTTGCAGACATCATGGGATCCATCTGCATTATTTCAGGCAACCAGGAAACCATTTTCCAGAAGATCCTTGCAAGCTGTTTCCCATGAGACTGAGTGTTTCAATCAACACCCCCATCGTCACCCCGTCACCTGCAGAGGAAGGTGTTGAGAGTCTGAGTGAGAATCTGTCAGCTTGAGACATCCTCAGCTCCTGCAAAACCTAGAACACCATTATACAGACTGACAGATAAATAGAACATATTATGATAATATAGCACTAAATAAAACAAGCTTATGTTTATAGATGGATAGATAGATAGAGTGGTGCTTGAAAGTTTGTGAACTCTTTAGAATTTTCTATCTTCCTGCGTAAATATGACCTAAAACATCAGCAGATTTTCACACAAGTTCTAAAAGTAGGTAAAGAGAACCCGATTAGACAAACGAGACAAAGATGTTATAGTTGGTCGTTTATTTATCGAGGAAAATGATCTAATATTACACATCTGTGAGTGGTAAGTATGTGAACGTCTAGGATTAGCAGTTTCATATGAAGGTGAGATTAGAGTCAGGTGTTTTCAATCAGTGGGATGATGATCAGGTGTGAGTGAGTGAGTGAGTGTCCTGTTTTATTTAAAGAACAGGGATCTATCAAAGTCTGATCTTCACAACACGTGTTTGTGGAAGTGTATCATGGCACAAACAAAGGAGATTTCTGAGGACCTGCGAAAAAGAGTTGTTGATGCTCATCAGACTGGAAAAGGACACAAAACCATCTCTAAAGAGTTTGGACTCCACCGATCTACAGTCAGACAGATTGTGTAGAAATGGAGGAAATTTAAGACCGTCGTTCCCCTCCTCAGGAGTGGACACCAACAAAAATCACTCCAAGAGCAAGACATGTAATAGTCCACGAGGTCACAAAGGAACCCAGGGTAGCTTCTAAGCAACTTTAGACCTCTCTCACATTGGCTAATGTTAATGTTCATGAGTCCACCATCAGGAGAACACTGAAGAACAATGGTGTGCATGGCAGGGCTGCAAGCAGAACGCTACTGCTCTCCAAAAACAACATTGCTGCCACTCTGCAGTTTGATAAAGATCACATGGACAAGCCAGAAGACTGTTGGAAAAATCGTTTGTAGATGGATGAGACCAAAATAGAACTTTTTGGTTGAAATGAGAAGCATTATGTTTGGAGAAAGGAAAACTCTGCATTCCAGCATAAGAACATTCTCCCATCTTTGAAACATGGTGGTGGTAGTGTCATGGTTTGGAGCTGTTTTGCTGCATCTGGGCAGGACGACTCGACGTCATTGATGGAACAGTGAATTCTGAATTATACCAGTGACTTCTAAAGGAAAATATCAGGATATCTGTGATGATCTGAATCTCAAGAGAAGGTGGGTCATACAGCAAGACAACGATCCTAAACACACAAGTCCTTCTACTAAAGAAGAATAAAAAGTTACCAGAAACGTTTAGTTGCAGTTATTGCTGCACAAGGGGGTCACATCGGATACTGGTTCACATCATGGGCGTAACCACGCATTCTTTGGGGAGGTCGTGTCCCCCTCAGTGTTGAGGAAATACCAATCTGTTCCCCCCAATATACGGTAGAAAATATTTGCTATATGTCCCCCTTTAATGAACCCTGCCAACGGATCTGTCTGTTCTTCATCTATTCTATTTATTTCTGTCTGTTCCTTTTTAATATATTTCCATTTGTTAAGGAAAATAGGTGTGCCCCCCCCCTCCAATTGTACACTTGGTTGCGTCCATACTCAGCGCCAGTTCGTTGATATATTTTAGCAGCTCAGAGACCGCAGCCAAGCGTAGAAAAGTGCAGCAGAACATACGAGCTTTTTTCAGACAGTCAGTAACTAGATACCTAAATAGTAGGTGACCTTAGCTTAGTATAGAAAGCATCCTACCATGGCTTGGTTTGTTCTTAAGAACGTCAATTAGTTGTTCATATTTGCACACGCGTGAAGTAGGCTAGGCTAACGTCAGTTCCAGTTTTTTAACCCCGCCAATGTCCATACCATGGTTACGCCCTTTTACATACTTTTGCCACTCACAGATATGTAATATTGGATCATTTTCTTCAATAAATAAATGACTAAGTAGAATAATTTTGTCTCATTTGTTCAATTGTGTTCTCTTTATCTACTGTCACGACTCATATGAAAATCTGATGATCTTTTAGGTCGTATTTATGCAGAAATCTAGAAAATTCTAAAGAGTTCACAAACTTTCCAGCACCACTGTAGATAGATAGATAGACAGACAGACAGATGTATAGAAAAATAGATAGATATAAATAGTAGAAAAAAGACGAACGCAAATTGAAACCATTTCATCTAATTAATGAAGTGTGTTTGTTGTTGAAGTTCAGATTCCCAGCAGTCGAGTCGTACAGCCTACTGGCAGTTATGTTATTTTTCTTCTCCAATAATCAAGTATGTCTTGGGTTTGTGGTGATAACAGAACTTGCAAAACACACTTATCACCATGGTCCATTTAGTCTCCAAAGTAGAAAATACCACACCATATTAAACAGTGCGGCCAGAAATGCAGCCGTGCGGAAGACAGAAGGAGCTTCTAAGCATACGAGTACGTCAGCAGTTTCTTATGAAAGTCAGAGCACAAGGCCAGCGTCTTACTGACAGCCGTTTTCCTTCATTTATTTATTTATTTTTTTCTACCAACTTTCAAGTCTTAGACTACCAGATTCAATTTCCATTTCGCAAAAGATGACATCACTGAAAAGATTAGGGCTCACTGGGAGAAAAACAAACCCCCCAAAACATCTGGAAAGTTCAAGTGTTGATGTACACACATGAATTTTTATATGCAGCCAGTTGATCTGGAATGTTCTCTCCAACGTACATGAGCAGTAGCAGCCATGGCTGGGATTGAGAGCAGTGACCTGATTGGTCATCAAGCACGTGTGAAGAACATTAGCGACTGGAGCAGTGCTGCTGGTCATATATCTCTGTTATCTTTGTAGAGTGCTGGCGTTTTCTGATCACAGAGGTGTTGGATGATTTTAGGGGTTTTTTTTTTTGTGTGTGTGGAATATACTGTAGATAACGTAGAAGAATAAAATACTACAAAGATAGATCAAATATAATAACCAATCAATAGATTATTTCATTGCACGAGATGGAGAATAGCATTATATAGAACAATATATGGTAGAATTACAGGTAGAAAGACAGTTATATGAAATGTAAATGATGGTAGAATAGATAGAACTACAGACAGTTAGAACGATGGACAGTATCAGATGAAGAACAGTGGTGTTTGATAGAGCATGGTGGTTTCTACTGGAGAATGACTGTTTACAGTAATAGTGGATATTGGTGTTTGATGGAGAATTTTAGAGTTTGTTGTGGTCAGTGGAAAATGAGTGTTTATTTATGGTGATTGATGATAAATATAAGTATTGTTGGTGGCTTAATGGAGAATGGTATTTGATCGAGACTGTTAATGTACAGTATGACTAGGCTCAATGGATAATACTGGTATGTGATGGGGAATGTTGGTGATGGTGAATATTGGTGTTTGTTGAAGAATGTTGGTGATTGAAGTTGAGTATTGGTATTCATTGGTGTGTAAAGGAGACTGTTGGTGGTTGATGGTAAATATTGGTATTTATTGGTGTTTAAAGGAGAAGGTTGGTGTTTAATTTTGAATATTGGTATTCGTTGATGTTAAAGGGAGAATGTTGGTACTTAATGGTGAATGGTGATATTCACTGATGTTTAGAGGAAACTGTTGGTATTTGATTGTGAATATTGGTATTTATTGTGGTTTAAAGGGGAATGTTGATATTTAATGGTGAATGGTGGTATTCACTGATGTTTAGAGGAGAATGCTGGTATGTAATGGTGAATGTTATTATTTATTGGTGTTTAGAGGAAACTGTTGGTATTTGATTGTGAATATTGGTATTTATTGTGGTTTAAAGGGGAATGTTGATATTTAATGGTGAATGGTGGTATTCACTGATGTTTAGAGGAGAATGCTGGTATGTCATGGTGAATATTATTATTTATTGGTGTTTAGAGGAGAATGTTGGTATTTGATTGTGAATATTGATATTTATTATTGGTATTTATTGTTGTTTAAAGGAGAATGTTGGTATTTAATTTTGAATATTGGTATTCATTGATGTTAAAGGGGAATGTTGGTATTTAATGGTGAATGGTGATATTCACTGATGTTTAGAGGAGAATGCTGGTATATCATGGTGAATGTTATTATTTATTGGTGTTTAGAGGAGAATGTTGGTATTTAATGGTGAATGGTGGTATTTATTGTGGTTTAAAGGGGAATGTTGATATTTAATGGTGAATGGTGGTATTTATTGTGGTTTAAAGGGGAATGTTGATATTTAATGGTGAATGGTGGTATTTATTGTGGTTTAAAGGGGAATGTTGATATTTAATGGTGAATGGTGGTATTCACTGATGTTTAGAGGAGAATGCTGGTATATCATGGTGAATGTTATTATTTATTGGTGTTTAGAGGAGAATGTTGGTATTTAATGGTGAATGGTGGTATTTATTGTGGTTTAAAGGGGAATGTTGATATTTAATGGTGAATGGTGGTATTCACTGATGTTTAGAGGAGAATGCTGGTATATCATGGTGAATGTTATTATTTATTGGTGTTTAGAGGAGAATGTTGGTATTTGATTATGAGTATGGGTGTTTAAAGGAGAATGTTGGTATTTAATGGTGAATATTGGTATTTATTGTGGTTTAAAGGGGAATGTTGATATTTAATGGTGAATGGTGGTATTCACTGATGTTTAGAGGAGAATGCTGGTATATCATGGTGATTGTTAGTATTTATTGGTGTTTAGAGGAGAATGTTGGTATTTGATTGTGAATATTGGTATTTATTGTGGTTTAAAGGGGAATGTTGATATTTAATGGTGAATGGTGGTATTCACTGATGTTTAGAGGAGAATGCTGGTATGTAGTTGTGAATGTTATTATTTATTGGTGTTTAGAGGAGAATGTTGGTATTGGATTGTGAATATTGGTATTTATTGGTGTTTGTTTGAGAATGTTAATCTTTAATGGTAAATATCTGTGTTCGTTGGTGTTTAAAGGGCAATGTTAGCATTTGACTGTGAATATTGGTATTTATTATTGGTATTTATTGGTGTTCTCTGGAGAATGTTGATCTTTAATGGTGAATATTGGTAGTCATTTGTGTTTGATTTGCTGTTGTTGACATTTGGTGGAGAATGTTAGAGTTTGGTGGTGAATATTGATGGTTAAATTATTATTTGAATATGGATTGTTACAATAATAGTATGAGTGTTGTGCCTGATGGATAATATTTGCATGTAATGTAGACTGTTGGTGGCTGTTATATTTAACAGATAACACTGGCGCCTGTTGTTGCTGTTTGTTAGAGAATGCTGGTGTCTGATGGAGAAGTTTTGTGTTTGATATTCAATTCATCTGACAATATCAATATTCCATGGAACATTTGATGTCTTTTAGTATTTCGTGGTATCCGATAGAGAACACCAGAGATGGTTTGTTCTTTTCAGATAAACGCCGGCGCTAAATCCCAATAAATGGCGAGATGGACTCATCTTCACATGAGGTTTTAAATTTTAATGATCAGCTTTTACCTTTCCTCTTAGTAAGACAGGAAAAGAGTTGCTAAGAGAAGAGGTGTCATGCAGGTTAAAGCAGATGCATGCCTTGTGTTAATTAATGACTGAATATGAGCACAGCTTTGTGAATATGCTGATGGTAATTGGAACTTGATTGCGTAATAGTGTTGGGTTTTTTTTTTTTTTTTTTTCCAGGAACTCAAATTCTTAGTAAATCTGCCCACTTTATTGAATTAGGCAAGCCTGTAACTTCATGAGTCAGAAATCAGTTGTTAACGTTTCTTCTCTCTAAGCCAACCTGCAGTGCTTAGCAGAGTCATGCTGAGTGCTCTTTCAGAGGAAAAAATAGAAGAGCCATGATATCTTATTTCATGTTTGTATTCGGTCCCTCATAATCCCTCCATCCATCATTTGATTTGTGAACAGTGACCCTTTCCAGTTTTTCTTTTTGGCTAATTGATGCGATAAGAAGAATTAAACCATTTTCGATCCAGTGTCACCTGACTGGACAGCTTTCTGCATTACTCTGAGTAATAAACAAAAGAATATACTCTTTAATTATCTTTGTCAGTTACATCTTGAACCATTTTCATCACTCCCAGACTCAGGAAATCACACACAGTCCAATCCCTCCATCGTAAAAACACCCCACTCGGTCCTAATTAAGACATTGAGCAGTGTATTGAAAGAATGTCTTAATGATTTACAGCTAGCAACTGCTCACTTTATGTCTCTTTTCTAAGCTGCAGTGATATATGTGACCTTCCCTGAGTGGACTGAAAGAGTTTAGGTCCTGAAAAGTCTCCTTTACCTCCAGTGAATGCTCTTCCGCATTAACATTGCAGGCTTGAGCACTATTCAGCAGGTTTTCTTTGCCAGGGCGTTTGGGCTCAATGGTGGGGTGGTTGCTAGGAGACGTCTACAGTAGAAAGAGGCTAAATGATTCCTTGTGGTAATATTTTTGGCTCTCTAGGAAGAAAGGGTTAAATCCCGCTGGGTTAGCAGAGATCTGATGAAACATTTTGAAGCACTTGTATATTTTGTCTGCTCCACTAGAATGAAGGGCATCTATAGGTTGGGTTTGCTAAGTGTGGCAGATGGTGTAATGGAAAGAGTTCAGGCTCTGCACGGAGGCGGAGTTGACGGAGTAAAATTTAGAATATAATAAGTAAAATAAGTGGCAAATGCAGTGCAAACCAAGGGGTGTAACAAAAAATGAAATGCCACAATCTGTATTTATACCTGTATCTGTATAGTGCTACAAATACTAGTGTCTGTATTACAGGTCGACTGATTGATCAGTTTCATAGATTAATCGGTACCGATAACCAATCGGTACTCAGCAAAAATTCAGTTGATGGAGCGGCTGAGAAGCGTCCACTGTCATTATACAGTACGAGAGCGGCCTCTAGAGGTGAAATAAAAACTATCACTGACTAATTTTGTCGTGTTATTTGAAGTGTTTTTTATTCATTTTGAATGTCTCGATTTTTTATTTGTTATTTGGAGTGTTACTTTTTGGTACTGTTTGGATGTATATCATTTATTTACCTTAATATTTATTATTAGTTCATATATATATATATATATTTTTTTTTTCATTTAAAAAAGTACAGTACTTTACATGGTGCAGTCAGTACTGTTTATTTCTGTAATAAAGTTCCGCAATATTTTACTTTGAGTCTTATGTTTTCATAAAGAATCAATCTGATTGATTAATCGGTTATCGGCAGGTACCGCCCAACTTGGTTATCGTATCGGTAAAAGCCAATATCCGTCGAACTCTAGTCTGTATCTGTGTTTTGGCTTTAAAGTGTAACATTATGAACCCTACCAGTATGCTCGTGGAATCACAGGAACACCCAGTTTTAAAAAAAAAACGTGAAAGAAGTGCCAGTACTGCGTTTCGGACAGTTTCTCAACCTCAGCTACATCACTCAGGTTCATAAATGGCCTCTGCTAGAGTTGGATCAATTTCCCAAAATAGAAATAAACTAACCTGATGTTTCAATACAGTCAGGATGAATGAAAGAACTGGGTGTAAATGCACCGTGCAGTGCTGCATGTTCACGTTAATGAATGTGGAATGTTTCCTGTTGTCCTATAAGATCCTGTTCGAGTGCATACCTAGTGCTTCGTATGCCAGAATTGTTTGTGATTCTCCTTCAAACGGGGAAAGAAACCCAACACACAAAGAGAAGTGGTACGAGAACTAGTTCTACAACTATCTGTCTGATATTATCTGTGTGTTTTTTTTTTTTCTAGTCAGTTTGTATTGTGATTAGTGCAATAATCATGTTAGCTAATGCTTTAGGGATTAGCCGGGGAATATCTAGCTCTCTCAGTGCAGTAACTTATGTCAGTTTTATTCGTGTTGATATAGAGGACTACGTTTACTTTTATAGTTTCATAAATAATGACATTATTTTCTATACTTTTACCGTGCATTCTATTTGATTTGATTTCCGTTGCCAGGGCACATGAGGTTAAAGGTCAGAAAGAAATGGCTGCCCAGAACCTGTCTTGGAAATGAGCTAAATGGCCTGATGTGGCTTTGGCGTTTGGGGGGGAAACGTTATCGTTACCTTGATATCCGAGAAGAAGTGTTTGTAATGTTTTAACATGCAGATTAGATAAGACATTTTGGCTGTTTGAACCTTGGTCATGTAGAACTTTACAGTTAGATATTTATAGCTTGGTTTTCTGAGAGTAGTAGTGAAAGCTCTGCACGATAACGGTTTTACACCGTGATTTATATCGCAAAGCAGAATACAGCACGTATACAGGTACGCGTACCTAAATTCTATGGTTACTTAAAAAATGAAAAGTTTCTAAATATCAATAAAGTACTATAAAGAAGTGCCTGTGATGGTTTTATTATTCATATATGTTAATGGTTACACACTGTTATTATTTTATCATTATTTTTCCTGCAGTGTTCGAACATAAGTTTTATAATCATTATTTTCTGGAAATTATATTTACTCCTTTGTAGTGATAATATAGATTTAGATTTAGATAATATAGATTTATAGATCTAAGATTAAAAATGCATTTAAAATTTTTTTTATTTTTTTTTAAAAAGCCTGCCTAAGACTATCACACAGTATCGTATACAGTACAGGTATGTTATGATGTTTTTCTTAGTCAATATTGTAATAGTAAACTGTCGTTCTCCGGCGATTGTTATCGTTTTCGGTAGGTATGTACAGAATTTAGCGTGTCTCAGTTATATTCCAGCCTTTTTTCCATAGAAAATTCCATGCAACACTACGGTCAGTAAACATAAAACGTGGCGAGCTGTGGTTTCTCCTTCTTCTTGAAATTCATGGAATTCCATCACAGTCCAGCGGTATGAGTCATCACATTGTAAAAGGTGAAGGGAATAAATTTAGAGGATTGATGAACCGTCTTGACCTTGCGTGCCCTGTCATTTGAGGTTTTAGCTGAAGGATGTTTGAGATGTTTCAGTGGCCCGTAGGGGCACTTATCCTCACGTTGCCTCAGAAAGCTGACCACAGTCTCGGCTGTTTCTGCGCCTGGTGATGTCATTTTTCTGTGCTGGGCTTACTGCTCATTTGGTGTGGGTGAGCGTACGCCCTATGTTTAGCCACTTCTGGTTTTTCAAATGTGCCTGGTCAGTCTGGTTTAGTGATATGCATTGTTGTCTGTATATTTTGAATTGCGATTCTCCAAATCTGTCTGTGGTTATGAATTGAGATTCATCCCAAACGTTAGTCTTTGTCAAAAGACATCTTACTTACAGATAGTAATGCTAGAACGTGTCGTTTTGGCTGGTTTACAGCGTAATATACTGCTTTACATTTACAGTATTTTGCCAGACTTACATTTATCTTGTTTATACAACTGAGCAGTTTGAGTGTTATAGGCCTTGCTCATGGTCCCAGCAGTGGCAGCTTGGTGGTGCAGGGATTTGAACTCACAACCTTCCAATCATCAGCCCAACATCTTAACTACTCAGCTACCACCACTCTTTTAGAAAAGGGAAAGTTATAGAAGCTAGCTAATAACCATCTGTTTTGCTAACAGTCAAGAGTTAGTTGATTGGCTAATCAGCAATATCGGTAGAGCACTGTATAACACACTGTGCTAAAATCTGACAGAAAGAAAAGACAATAAACATGTGAAATGTAGACGTATGTCCCTGCTGGAAAAAAAAACAAAAAAACCAACAACAACCTCCAATAGAAACCCTCACAGGAATTCTAAAGGTTTCCACTACAAATACAATTCCAAACCATCAGCTAACCGTTAAAACCATTACCATTATTGCTCATTAATGGTATCCACTAGACATAACATGCCACCAATAGAAGGCAACAAATACAGTAGAGTATTTACAGTAGAGTCTCTACAACCAGTAGAGACCCACAGCGACCATTAGAGTTTCCATTAAAAACAATACAATTCTCATTATAACCAGTAAAACCCCATTACAGTTGCAGGGGTTACAAATAACATAACTAACATCTCACTTCAGCTCATTACACTGCTATTTAAATTTGTAAACCAATGGCATCTCATAAGCATGTGGAAGAGGTTTAAAACAAATAACAGCAGACACAATCCAAACATCTAAAAGCAGTAAGACAGGCAATGGTCAAAAACTGAATTAGTCAGGTATGAGAAGTTGAAAGTGTTCGAAACAGTCAGCAGTAAATAACAAGGCTCAGCATTTACTCAAACACAGGGAATGGCAAGACTTCACGATGAATGGATGTCCATGTGTGATTCTCATTTCTCATTTGTGCATCCTCGTTTCCTTTCCTCGCTTCCTTTCCCCAGCCAGTATGGGGGTGTAAACTTTTGAACAGGATGCTCAGTGTAAATTGTTAGTATTTTGTCTTCTGGGAGACATGTAAGTATCTCATGTAGCGTCTGAAGGGCGGTACTAAATGAACAAATAAGATCTTTAAACAAAGTAATAGCGATTGACACCGATCATCCTGTTCGAAAGTTTACACCCCCCTGGCTTTTAACGTATCGTGTTGCCTTCTCGAGCATCAGTGAACGTTCGCACCTTATGTAATAGTCGTAATATTTATAAATTCAGCTATTATTTCGTCCTGTGGACGATATGTAAGCATCTTTTATGTGAAATAGTTTATTCAGGACAGAACTAAATAAACACCAACATGGGACTCTTATGATCCGTCTTATTTCGTTAACAGTAGCAACAAAAGCAAACTTCTGGGCACAACTGTGTATATATTTAAATCCGGATGTAACCAGGAAGTGGATGTTAGAGGATGTGCAAGTATTCTGTTGAATGTGACCTCTGCTGGCGAGGAGGAGAACTGTCTTGAGTCCTTGTTAACACTATTATATTAAAATAACTGTATATTAACTTCGCAAGTTTGTCCATTCAGTTATTCACTCACTCGTCCGTTCATCTTCAGTAACCATTTTATCCCGGTAAGAGTCGAGGTGGATCCAGAGGTTATCCTGGGAATACTAGGAGGTGGGAGGAAACCAGAGAACCCAGAGGAAACCCCTCACAGACAGTAACCTGGGTTCCGAGAAGCTATTATGCACTTTTATTGTTTTTCTAATTGTTTTTTTTTTTCTTCTCTCCTGCCAACTCAGCGTGCTTTCGGCTGTTACTAGACGCGCCGATTAATCTAAGATGTTTTATGAAACTAAAGGCACCTCGAAGGATCGTCGTTTGCATGCAGTGTGGTGTAGGTACGACGACGTCTTAACAGCACTGACACTATTTCCTGTAACGCTTTAGGGATATTAACCGCGTTAACTGCTTCGGTTTCCCTCATGTCTAATCTCTTCTATCGAAGCGCGTGTTCAGACGACGCTCCGATGAATCCGATCTAAAAGGTTTCGACACAAACTTCTGGAGTCCGTGCCGGCCCGGGTGCACGCTGGCGTTAAAGTAGAAAGCGGACGAACCAAATACTAAGAGAATCATTTAAATATTTCAGAGATTCTACTTTCCACTCACGTTATAATATAAAACGGGATGAAAATTGCGGTATTACATTAGAGAGGAATGTAAAATAGAAGCGTTTTGTCTACTCTTGGATCTCACTGTATGTATTAAATAAGTAGTAAAGGCTTTAAAACTTATGATTGAGTAAAATTATTATTAAACCATACAGGATATACAGTACGGTTACGTGTTAAGTGCTCAATCTCCTACTGTTCAGCGTCTAACTGGATATCCTGATAATGAGCTGATGAGCTGAA